>NC_057798.1:624295935-624317823 GCF_018294505.1 Triticum aestivum
GGGGGGGCTATAATAAAGATGACCCTCGGGTTAATTACTCCCAAGGGAAATATAGGTGGTGGTGAGGCAAATGGTAAAACCAAGGTTGGGCCTTGCTGGAGGAGTTTTATTCAAAGTGAACTGTCGAGGGGGTCCCATAAATCACCCGACCGCGTAAGGAATGCAAAATCTGGGAACATAACACCGGTATGACGGAAACTAGGGCGGCAAGAGTGGAACAAAACACCAGGCATAAGGCCGAGCCTTCCACCCTTTACCAAATATATTGATGCATTAATAATATAAGAGATATTGTGATATCCCAATAAAAATCCTGTCCACCATGGAGCAATCTTCAACTTCACCTGCAACTAGAAACGCTATAAGAGGGTTGAGCAAAGCGGTAACATAGCCAGGCAATGGTTTGCTAGGAAGGGTGTCAAAGGTTAGAGGTTCATGGCAATTTGGGATGGCTTGATAAACAGGTGATAGGTAGCACAACATAGCGATAGAATGAAGCAACTAGCATAGCAATGATAGTAGTGAGATCCAGGGTAGCGGTCATCTTGCCTGAAATCCCGCTAGGAAGAAGAACGAGTCCATGAAGAAGACGAACGGGAGAAGTCGAACGAATCCTCACAACTTCAAAACGAAACCGAAGGCAACCCGGAAAGAAGCAGACAACATGGTAAATGCACGAGCATAAACATGGCATGATGCACAAACAAGTATGATGCATGTCCGGTTTAATGAGGCATGGCATGGCAAAGTGCAACAAACAATACTACAAGACACCACATCTGAGTTATTTAGTTCGCTATCGATTAGGTACACAACAATATTAAATGTTATTAAACATGGCAATGAGTGAAGCATATGAAAACTACCTATCTAGGCAAGTTTAAATGAGGCCGGAAGCAACAAACAACAATTCCGGAAAATCCCCATATGCAAATTATGAATTTGGTACTGTTCTGCCCTAAACACAATTTTATTGTTGTTAAACAGGAAAATAAAGTGGACCATGTTAATCTAGGCATTTTTCCACCCCATTTACATATAAAGTTTATTTAAAACCGAGCTACGGTTATTTAGTTATGAAATAAAGCATTTTAGCATCGCATATTAGCAAATTAATGCAAACAGCAATTTAAACATTTTTAACATGGATGAAAATGGCATATTATTAATCTACACAAAATTATAAGCAATTTACATGTTTAAACCATTTTAATCCGATGCACGGTTTGTGAGATATTATATGCATGAAGTTTAGGGTCCAATCTGTAAAAATGCAGTTTTCTGGATAATAGGCAAATTCGCAGAACGGGAAAAAAACTACTCTGGGCCGAATCTGGTTGGGCCAGCAGTGTACAGGAGGGGGAATCTGGAAGGGGCTGCTCACCCATGGGCCGTGGCCCGGTCGGAGGTGAGGTGAGGCCGGCAGGGGGCGGACGCGGGCCGGCTTGGATCTGGCCCAGGAGGCGAAGGAGCTGGGCAGGCCGGCGCTGGGCTGGTTCTTGAGGAGGCCGGCAGCGAAGCTTGACGAAGCAGGGGAAGCAGGTGCCGA
This sequence comes from Triticum aestivum, assembly GCF_018294505.1. Classification (NCBI taxonomy): domain Eukaryota; kingdom Viridiplantae; phylum Streptophyta; class Magnoliopsida; order Poales; family Poaceae; genus Triticum; species Triticum aestivum. Next base: position 624,297,485 of record NC_057798.1, read on the forward strand.
TGGCTGCGGACGACACGGGACTTGGGGGCGCCGGCGGCGGGATCCATGAAGGGAATGGATGGATCCGGTTGCCGGGGTTCGGATCCGGGCAAGGACGACAGAGGATGGAGCGGCGAGCACCATGACGGCGCCGGATCGAAGGAAGAGGCTGGCCAGGAGATCCTGTAGAGGAACAACAAGATGAGCGGGAGAAAGAGAGAGAGCCAACGCGGCGGAGGGGCTCGCCTGATGAAGGAGGTCGCCGGTGGTGAGGGCGCTGGGATCCGGCGAGGCAGCAGCGCAGAGGCGGCGACGGCAGGGTTCGATCTGGATCGGGAGCTCCTCTCCCGATCTGGATCGCTCGGGCGAGCGGGGAGACGGCACGGCTCGGGCGCCGATGGGCTTCCAGGGCCCAAACTGGGCTTCAGCGGGCCATCATCGGTGGTACGGGAAGGCAGGGCGACGTGGCGCGCGTGGGTTGGAGGAGGACACGGTCAGGCGGCGGCGCAGCGAACGGGGCGGCGACACTTGGTGGCGGGGGAGTGCGCCAGTGCTGAAAACGAGGAAGGGGGCGGCGGAGGATGATTAGGGGCGCGGAAATTTAGGAGGAGGGGGGTAGGTAGCTGCCCAAAAATGGAAGGGGAGGTGTTTTAAATAGGAAAGGGGCTAGGGTTTGGGTTTAGGGGGGTTTTAGGAGCGTTTCGGAGCCTCCGATCGCGATCCGACGATCAGGAACAGAGGGGGGTTTTAGGTGGGGGCTGCAGATGGCTGTGCAGAAGAGGCCTTGGGCTGAGAGAAGAGAAGAGGAAAGCAGCCCGGCAGGGTTTTCGGAGACCGAAAACATCCGACGATAGACCGGCTATATTGCGGTTGTAGCTTTAACGGTTGGGCTATCAAATGGACTCCGAATGCGATGAAAGTTGGCAGGCGGCCTGTCTACACTACAATAAGACCGCACGACAAGTTGCAACCCATTCCGAGAACATTTTTATGCCACTTATAAAATAATATTTCGGAGGTGCCGCGGGCGCGTGCAAGTGTGGTCGGGCTCAGAACGGACAACGGAGAGAACCGGGGAAACCCAAACGGATGCAAGTTTTCAAAAACATGCACATGAAATGCAGATGAAGTGCAGATGATGATATGGCAAAATGCAACACGCAAGCAAATGACATGGCAACAACGGCGAATAACTGGCAGACACCTAACGCATCGAATCCGGGGCATTACAGATACTTGGAGGACGATAACTATATGCCTCCCTCTGAAGACGAGGTGAGCCTCGGTGACGACGAATTCGGCGTACCAGAGGATCCCATAGAGCAGGAGCGCTTCAAGCGCCGGCTTATAGCCACTGCAAGAAGCCTGAAAAAGAAGAAGCAACAACTCCAAGCTGATCAAGACCTGCTTGCAGACAGATGGACCGAAGTCCTGGCGGCCGAGGAATACGGACTCGAGCCCCCATCAAGGGATACCCAAAGCACAAATGGCTAGAAGAAGAGGCCAAAGAACCCGAACTTCCAACACAAGATGAGGCTGACTGGCCACCTCGTGGCCGGGATAAACCGGCATATCAGGACGGATACCAGCCCGCACCCCCACGCCGGTTCACTACGGCCCGGGGCAATACGCAGGACCTGCAAGACATGTTGGAAAACAATGCAGGACAACCAAGATCGATCTACGGATCATGAGGGCGCACCACAGCTCATGACACCGATCGTCATGCCAGATACAATACTGATAAATCCGGCCGGGCCGAATATAACCGACCAGACCTAATCGGACTGCACCGCGATATAGCCCAGCACAGAGGTGCCGCACACCCCCTCTGCTTCACCGATGAAGTAATGTAACATGAATTCCCAGAAGGGTTTAAACCCGTCAACATCGAGTCATACGATGGCACCACAGACCCCGCGGTGTGGATCAAAGATTTTCTTCTCCACATTCACATGGCCCGCGGTGACGACCTACACGCCATCAAGTATCTCCCACTCAAGCTTAAAGGGCCAGCCACACATTGGCTGAATAGCCTGCCAGCAAACACCATTGGCAGTTGGGAAAATCTTGAGGACGCATTCCTCGATAACTTCCAGGGCACCTACGTGCGACCACCGGACGCTGATGACTTAAGTCACCTTACCCAACAGCCCGGAGAGTCAGCCAAGAAATTCTGGACCCGGTTCCTAACTAAAAAGAACCAAATTGTCGACTGTTAGGACGCCAAGGCCCTGGCGGCCTTTAAGCATAATATCCGCGACGAGTGGCTTGCCCGACACCTCGGCCAAAAAACCCGAAGTCCATGGCAGTCTTGACGACACTAGTGACCCGCTTATGCGCGGGCGAGGACAGCTGGCTGGCTCGCAGTAACACCGCGCCAGGAAACTCTGGCACTTCAGATATCCGCGGAAGTAACGGAAAGCCACGGCGCAATAGACATAAGCGTCGGAACAATGGCGACAATGTCAAAGATACGACAGTCAATGCCGGATTCAGCAACTCCAAATCCAGTCAGTGGAAGAAGCCGTTTAAAAGAAACAATCCGGGATCGTCCAGCTTGGACCGCATACTCGACCGCTCGTGCCAGATTCACGACACCCCCGATAAATCAGCCAATCACACTAACAGAGATTGCCTGGTGTTCAAACAGGCCGGCAAGATAAACACCAAGAACAAGGACAAGGGGCTGCACAACAATGATGGCGAGGAGCCCCGGCGCCCGAACACTGGGGGACAGAAGAAATTCCCCCCAGGTGAAAATGGTGAACATGATCTATGCCACTCACATCCCCAAACGGGAGCGAAAGTGTGCACTTAGGGACGTCTATGTGATGGAGCCCAACGCCCCAAAGTTCAACCCATCGTCATCCTGCCCGATCACCTTTGATGGTAGGGACCATCCAACTAGCATCCGTCACGGCAGCTTAGCCGCATTGGTCCTTGACCCAATCATCGACGAATTCCACCTCACGCGAGTCCTTATGGACGGTCGCAGCAGCCTGAACCTACTCTATCAGGACACAATGCGCAAAATGGGCATCGATTCGTCACGGATCAAACCCACCAAAACCACCTTCAAGGGTGTAATACCAGGGGTAGAGGCCCGCTGTACGGTCTCAATAACACTGGAAGTGCTCTTCGGATCTCCGGATAACTTCCAAAGTGAAGAGTTAATCTTCAATATTGTCCCTTTCCGTAGTGGCTATCACACACTACTTGGACGAACCGCGTTTGCTCGATTTAATGCGGTATCGCACTATGCATACCTCAAGCTCAAAATGCTAGGACCTTGCAGGGTTATAACAGTCAATGGAAACACAGACCGCTCCCTTCGTACAGAAGAGCACACTGCAGCCCTCGCGGCAGAAGTACAAATTATCCTCCTTCAACAAACAGCCAATTCGGCAACAACAACCCCGAACACCGTCGAGCGAGTCCAGAGCACCCCACAACAGGACCGTCAGGCACGCCAGGATCTTGATTAGCAATCCGGCCTCCACCCCAGTCCCATCCAGGCGGCATTCGTGCCACGCGTACACAAATACGCGCTTAAAATACCATGGGCATAGGTGGAGGCGAAACGACAATACGGCCTGCAGTGCGGTTCAGCCGCCATAAGGCCCACATACCATTTCTTTCTTTCTTTTAGGACCCTACTTTCGAGCAGCCCCTTCAGAGAAATAGGATAACCAGACTCATTACAGGAGGGAGCACCAAGGAAGCAAGAGGCTTTGCACACAAGGGAGTACCCAGGTGGTCTCTGTTATTGATCGTTATACCTGTTTCACATACCTGCATGGAGCCTGCCCTTGGATAGGACATGTTAAATGGTCCTATTTGTTTTCTCTTAATGCATTAATTGTAAACATACGCCTTGACGTATTATACAAAATACAATGGGAAACGGTATAATAGCGTCAGCTTCTTACTAATATCTTCATATTTTCCCTCGAATATTTATTTAATATTGCATCCATACATTTTGGTACGCTCAGTTTGCCAGGGGCTTCTTATCGAGCCCCATAATATGGCAAGAAAAGTCCGAACACTTTCGACAGTGCGGCACCCCGAACTTATAGCATTATATGCATCAACTCCGAATCATGTCTTGGGTTAATAGCTGGGTTAGCCCGGCTCCCTTGTTTTGGGACCTTACGTTCCGTTATATCGGCTAAGGTAGCGCAGAGAGAACTACTGCGATTGTGTCCCGATTCCTCCGGACGAGCACCTCAGTAGAGAAAGCCGAAAACTGACTGTCATGATGCGGCGAGAGCTGGTCGCTGTTCGCGAGGTACTAAATCCTTAAAGATTTTTTCCGCTTAAGGCAAAGAATCGGCCTTGCCCGATTTAGGCGTGTATGGCGCCCCAGTTCGGCCTTCCGAATACTAGGGGCTTCGCCGCAATTTAAAATTATAGACTTCTATGGCCAAGTGAGAAGTATAAAGCCGAATAGTCCGATTGCCTTGTTCGCTGCGCTAAACACCTCCTTAAAGGACCAAGAATTTGGATAAAGAGTGTTTGGGTTTTCCACGAACACCCCAGTACTAGTTACAAGGGAGGAGAAGCCGACGGCTGGCCTATTCTCAGATTTTGATAAACGGCCGCAGAGAAGGTAATATTTTAAATCAAACAAAGTGTTATATAGCGCAAACAAACTCGTTCTCACATTATAGAGACAACATGAGTACATTCACTCAAAAATGTTCTTAGGACACTCATTTGCCACAAGTCGAGCGCCTTTCATAACGCCATCATAATATTTTTCGGGGTAGCGATGCTCCTTACCCTCCGGGGGTCCATCCTTCACGAGCTTCTCAGCATCCAGTTTGGCCCAATGCATCTTCGCGCGGGCAAAGGCTCGTCGGGCACCCTCAATGCAAATGGACTGCTTGATAACTTCTAGCCGTGGACAGGCATGCACCATCCACTTTATCAGGCCAAAGTAGCTGCTGGGCAGGGGCTCGCCAGGCCATATCCGGACTATGAGGTCCTTCATGGCCCATTCAGCCGCATTGTGGAGTTCGACCAGTTGCTTCAGTTGGTCACTTAGAGGCATCGAGTGTTCGGTTCCAATGTATTGGGACTAGAACAACTTCTCCGTTGAGCTCCCCTCTTCAGCACGATAGAACTCCGCGGCATCCGAAATGCTGAGTGGCAGATCTGCGAAAGCCCCTGGAGAGCTCCGAATTCATGTAAGTAACAGAAATGACTCCTCCACATGCTTGCTTTGCATAAAAAATGCCTTACCCTCCGCTATCTTCTTGGCCACCTGGATCTCCTGGAGGGCCTTTTGGGCTTCGGCCTTGGCGTCTTTCACACTCTGGAGGGCCTTCGCAAGCTACGACTCTTGCGTCTGGTAGTCATGCTCCAAGGACTCGAATTTCTTGCCAAGATCCTAGAGCTCTTGCTATACCTATCCCACCCGAGCATCCTGCTTCTCGCGCTCGGCGCGCTCCGTAGCCGCCTTGGCTTCAGCTGCAGACAACGCTTCCTTCAGGGCCGCCACTTCGGTCGCGATCCCTATCAAAAACCATGATGCTTTTTGTTAGCATCATCACTTTTTTCTACTCTATATGACACATGGACGGGGTTTCACTCACCTTTGTTCTCCTCGAGCTGCTTCTTCACGAGGCCGAGCTCTTCTTCAGCCTGCCCCAGTTCGCGCTTGAGTCCGGCAACCTCAGCCGTGCGTGCAGCGGCGGTCAGCAGCAATGCCTGTTTGTTCACAAAGACAAGTACTATCAGCTTCCTGTGGTTTTTTAGTTGACCCTTCGTTTGGCTTTTTCTTCCGAACACCAACCAGAGTATCAAGGGCTACTGTCTATCAGGTGACATTTCCTCACACTTTTTCATTACTTACCTCAAAGCCTGTTAGTAGGCTGGTACAGGCTTCTGTCAATCCGCTCTTGGCAAACCGAACCTTTTCAATCACCATACTCATAAGAGTACGGTGCTCGTCGTCGATGGAAGCACCTCGAAGCACTTCCAACAAATTATCTGGTGCATCTGGCTGGGCGGAGGTCATCGGCATGGCCGGCTCGCTCTCCTTCATGAGGGGCTGCCTACTGGAATCCGGAACCTTCGGAGGCTCCGACACAGTAACCGGCTGGGAGCCAGGCTTGCTCCGGCTCCCGTCTTCACAATCCATGGGGGTCTTACCCCCCGTGTGTCCGACGTCAGGGATCTTGCCTTGGGGCGTCTCCGGAACTGTCGCCTCCCGGTCTGGTATCCTTCGGGACAACACCCTGGTGTCATCCGCAGGACGTGGGGAGGTGGCCGTCGGGAGTGAATTCATCTCCGACTCGCCCGGAGACTCCTCCGAAGAGGATACCCCGAGATTGGACCCGGCCGGACTGCATATACGTGTTCGGCGTTATTGCAAGCCATAAGGTCAAAGTCGCACGAAAGAAAATATTATAGAATGCGGATACTTACGACCTCACCCGGGGCTTGCCCCTGGGCAACCACTCCTCGTCGCCATGAGCAGTGGTTGAGGAGTGATCCGGAAGGGACGCCTTTCCTTTCTTCGGCGTCCCGGCCTCCCCCAACGGGGCAGCCTTCCTTTTCTTCTCCTCCCCAGTACGGGGAGGAGACATTTCTTCATATTTCCCCCCATCTTCGAGGGGGGGGGGGGACGGACGGACGAATCTTCCTCGTCATCTCCGGATGACGATTCTATAACGACCCTGCGCCGGAGACCCTTTTTGGTCCCCGCGGCCGCCTCCTTGGACCCTTTGCCCCCCTCGGCTGAGGCGGCCTTCCTCTTTCTCTCCTCCCTTTCGTGGGAGGAGTGTGCCTTGTCCTCTTCTGGTGAGGCGTCGGGTGCGGCCTCGCGCCGAAGACCCTTTCGGGTCCCCACGGCCTTCTTTTCGGCCTTTTTATCTGACACCTTGTAAGGCACCGGAACCAGCATCTCTGCTAGGAGTGCATCTACTGGGTCCTCGGGCAATGGAGCCGGACAGTCGATCCGCTCCGCCGTCTCCACCCACTCCTGTTTGGTCAGCGTGGTGACTTATAGATCCTTCCACGAATGTACTGGGAAAGGAACATCTAGTGATAATCAGAGGACTTACCGGATTGGTGAGGCGCACTGCGTTGAGCCCACGGTCCTCGGAAAGGGGAGGAGGAACTTCGCCGGTCTTGAACAACACCTTCCAGATTTCTTTGTGCATTGTGTCGAAGAGCTCCAGCAGCATCTGGTGTTCGGCCAGGTCGAACTCCCACATATCAAATGCCCGTCTTTGACACGGGAGAATCCGGCGAATGAGCATGACCTAGATCACGTTGACAAGCTTTATCTTCTTGTCCCTCATACTTCTGATGCAGGTCTCGAGTCCGGCCAGCTCTGTGGGTTCGCCCCAGGCCAGACCCTTCTTTTCCCTAGAAGTGAGCCGCATGGGGATTCCGGATCTGAATTTGGGGGCCGCCACCCAGTTGGTGTTGCGCGGCTCGGTGATGTAAAACCACCCTGATTGCCACCCTTTTATGGTATCCATGAAGGAGCCGTCAAGCCATGTGACGTTGGGCATCTTGCCCACCATGGCACCTCCGCACTCCGCATGTTTCCCGCTCACGATCTTCGGCTTCACACAGAAGATTTTCAACCACATGCCGAAGTGAGGCTTGATGCGGAGGAAGGCCTCGCACACAACGATGAACACCGAGATGTTGAGGACGAAATTCGGGGCTAGGTCGTGAAAATCTAGCCCGTAGTAATACATGAGCCCGCGGACGAATGGGTGGAGTGGATATCCTAGTCTACAGACGAAGTGAGGAAGAAATACTACTCTCTCCCGAGACTTTGGGGTGGGGGTGATCTGTCCCTCTATCGGAAGCCTATGCGCAATGTTCTCAGCCAGGTATCCTGCCGCCCGAAGCTTGGTAATGTCCTCCTCTTTGACAGAGGAGGCCATTCACTTGCCTCCCGCTCCAGACATGCTGCAGTCCTACGGAGAAGGTGAGAGCTTGGGCGTTGGAGCTCGAGAATGCGAGAACGGATGGGCAAAGGAGGGAGAAGGCGTGGGTGAAAATGGGAGATCCCTGTCCCTTTATAAAGGCAGTACAGAATGTGCACCTCCCCACTTGCTCCTTGAAATCATTTACTTCCCAAGCGCCTCGATTGATGGCGCTGGTTGGTTACCCATACCAGTAGTGATGGAGATCCCGCGATAAGGGGACACGATCTCTGCTTTGACAAGACGTGCCAAAGAAACCGCCTCGTGATGTGTGCGGGAGCTGGATGTGAAAAGCGGTTCGAATAATGACTGGGCCGCGGCATGTTGTCATGCTGCGGAGAGCCGTCAGTAGATTAGATCCGTGGATTATTGTTCTCTCTACGGCGGTATGTGAAGGGCCGGACACGGTCCTTGTGTTCGGAATTTACCTTGGAGTATTCGGAGATGGAACCCACCTCGCAATGACGAAGACAATCTACGCGCCGGACTCATCGTCATTGAAGCCTAGTTCAGGGGCTACTGAGGGAGTCCTGGATAAGGGGGTATCCGGACAGCCGGACTATATGCTTTGGCCAGACTGCTGGGCTATGAAGATACAAGATTGAAGACTTCGTCCCGTGTCCGGATGGGACTCTCCTTGGCGTGGAAGGCAAGTTTGGCGATTTGGATGAAGATTTCCTTCTCTGTAAACCGACTCTGTGTAACCCTAGGCCCCTCCGGTGTCTATATAAACCAGAGGGTTTAGTCCGTAGGACTGGACAACAATCATACCATAGGCTAGCTTCTAGGTTTTAGCCTCTCTGATCTCGTGGTAGATCAACTCTTGTAATACTCATATCATCAAGATCAATCAAGCAGGAAGTAGGGTATTACCTCCATTGAGAGGGCCCGAACCTGGGTAAACATCGTGTCCCCAGCCTCCTATTATCATTAGCCTTAGACACACAGTTCAAGACCCCCTACCCGAGATCCGCCGGTTTTGACACCGTCACTCGCCGTTCACCCAGCTTTCGTCAAACCGCCGGGCGCTGACCCGCCGCTCGCCCCGCTGCGTTAATCCGCCGCGTCCGCATTCAAATCCGGCGGCTTTGCGCGCGCATTGGCTGGGTCTTGTCTCCACCGTGCCACTCCAACTCGCCGCGGTAGCGGACGTACCTCGTCGACCCGCCGGAGTGCCCTCGATGTGGCCGGTTCACCTCCACGCCCGAGACGCACCGTTGACCCACCTACGGCTTGCCACAGCTCAGCTCGGTCCTGCGGCCTCAAGACCGGATCAAACCCCGGTTTACCCCACCGAACTGGCTCCACCTCGGACGCCTCCTCTGCCTGCGGCGCATCGACCACCCACGCTGTTTCTTCTCTGGGGCTGCCTCTGCTTCAAACAGCTCTGGTTACGCAAGATCTCGCCGCTTGCTCCGCCAGAAAAGGAGTCCAGCTTCCCCTGCATTCGCTCTGGCTGGAAAGAAGAAAACAAAGGAAAAGTCAAGGGCTGTCAAAAAAAGGGTGCTACCAAGTACCTCTGGTTACTCGCTTCAGATATCGAGGGGCTATTATGAAACTATGTTGCTGCTCTTAGTACATGGCATTAATCCACCAATTGCCCCTTGAAATGGACCGAGATTCGTTCGACTACGTGAGGATTCGTTCGACTACTCTTGGTTCGTCTTCGTGGCTTCATCTTCTTCATGGACTCGTTCTTCTTCCTAGCGGGATTTCAGGCAAGATGACCATCACCCTGGATCTCACTACTATCATTGCTATGCTAGTTGCTTCGTTCTATCGCTATGCCGTGCTACCTATCACTTGCTCTTCAAGCCTCCTAGATTGCCATGTCAGCCTCTAACCTTTTCACCCTTCCTAGAAAACCGTTGTTTGGCTATGTTACCGCTTTGCTCAGCCCCTCTTATAGCGTTGTTAGTTGCAGGTGAAGTTGAAGATTGCTCCATGATGGACAGGATTATTTTGGGATATCACAATATCTCTTATTTAATTAATGCATCTATATACTTGGTAAAGGGTGGAAGGCTCGGCCTTATGGCTGGTGTTTTGTTCCACTCTTGCCGCCCTAGTTTCCATCATACCGGTGTTATGTTCCTTGATTTTGTGTTCCTTACGCGGTTGGGTGATTTATGGGACCCCCTTGACAGTTCGCTTTGAATAAAACTCCTCCAGCAAGGCCCAACCTTGGTTTTACCATTTGCCTACCTAAGCCTTTTTCCCTTGGGTTTCTGGAGCCCGACGGTCATCTTTATTTTAACCCCCCCGGGCCAGTGCTTCTCTAAGTGTTGGTCCGAACTAGAGCCATTTTCAGCGCCACCTCGGGGAAACTTGAGGGCTGGTTTTAGCTGTACTAGTGTTCATCCGGTGTGCCCTGAGAGCGAGATATGTGCAGCTCCTATTGGGATTTGTCGGCACATCTGGGCGGTCTTGCTGGTTTTGTTTTACCATTGTCGAAATGTCTTGTAACCGGGATTCCGAGTCTGATCGGGTCTTCCTGGGAGAAGGAATATCCTTCGTTGACTGTGAGAGCTTGTGATGGGCTAAGTTGGGACACCCCTACAGGGTATAAACTTTCGAAAGCCGTGCCCGTGGTTATGTGGCAGATGGGAATTTGTTAATGTCCAGTTGTAGAGAACGTGACACCAGATTCGAGTTAAAACACATCAACCATGTGTGTAGCCGTGATGGTCTCTTTTCGGTGGAGTACGGGAAGTGAACATGGTTGGGTTATGTGTGAACGTAAGTAGTTCTAGGATCACTTCTTGATCATTGCTAGCTTCACGACCATTTCATTTGCTTCCGTTCTCGCTCTTATTTGCGTATGTTAGCCACCATATATGCTTAGACGCAGCTGCAACCTCACCACTTATCCTTTCCATCCCCTTTAAGCTTTGCTAGTCTTGATACCCATGGTAATAGGATTGCTGAGTCCTCGTGGCTCATAGTTTACTACAACAACAGTTGCAGGTGCAGGTTATGCGACGATCATGACGCGAGAGCAATGTTTGCTTGTTTTGGAGTTCTGCTTCTGCTTCTTCTTCGATCAGGGGATAGGTTCTAGGTCGGCAGCCTGGGCTAGCAGGGTGGATGTCGTTTGCGTTTCTGTTTGTGTTTTCATCCGTATCTGGATGATGCTCTTATGTATGATGTTGTTGTATTCGTGTGGCATTGTATGGCTCTTGTATGTATCCCCAACTATTATGTAATGGTACAATGTAATGATATCCACCTTGCAAAAGCGTCTCCAATATGCGCTTCTATCCTTGGTGGAACCTTCGAGTTCCTTTAGGATAGGGTCGCATATTGGTTCTAGGTAGAAGAATAGGACCTATTCTGGGCCATACAATGCATTACAGACGTATGATCATTACCCTTCAATCGGGTTATTCTATTCCACTTCTAGATAGAGAAATAAACTAAAGGAGAATACTTAATAATACAATGAAACATTTATACTAAACACCTATCCCGAGCATACGCAAGGGAACCGTAGACAGGCAAGTGAAATCCAATCCACGAAATAATTTGATCCATGGACGGCACCGTTGTGGTAAAGGTCGTAATTCCAGAGGGATCTTTCCAAACAATAGAAAGAGTAAGAACTTCATATTTAATATATAAAGAAAACATAGTATAGAATACAAAAGACAAATCAACTCATCTAATTTCCGGTAGATATTATTTCATATGTATAGAGGGTATTCATATACTATAATATGAATCAAATAAGATATGGATCAAAGGAAAACTACTTCTTCTCGATCCTAAATTAATAAAATAAAGAAGTGAATTTTCAAATTTTCAAATTTGAAATAAGGAATAAATCATGTATACATCTAAACAACCTTTTCTTAAATCTAAGCAACCCTTTAGTAAATCCAAGCAAACTTTTAATAAATCCAAGCAGCCCTTTCGTAAATCCAAGCAAACTTTTCGTAAATTCAAGCAACCTTTTCATGCTTCTCCTATCTATCTCTTTCAACTAAGCTGATCACTGGAAAATATGAAATCCTGCAAGCAATCATTCCAGAGCCAACTACGAAGATACCTGGTCTTCCACTCTATTCACTAGTAGCCTAGCCTTTTATGAGAGTCAATTGGGAAGTGGAAAGGCAAAACCATTAGTTTAAGTTCCCGGCTTTAGTCCTCTGTGAAGTTCAGTCAACCATTTGAGTCAATTTTAAGTAAATAGTAAGACTTCAGATCGCACCATTCATAATGTTGCATCTCAATACTTGGCATCTTTTTCCCACTGTTGGCTCAGAAATTCACCTTGGTTTTACCGGAATTCGTTTATTTCGTTCATTAATTCGTTCTGATAGCTTGGCCCATTTCGTACCAGAAAAGCCCATGTATGAACAAGGGTTGATTTTACTTCCACACTTAGCTACTCTAGGTTGGGGAGTAGGGCCAGGGGGGAAGTTCTAGATACTTTTCCGTACTTTGTGTGACAAGTTGGTATCAGAGCCTTGACCGACCATAGGAGCCCCCCTTGATTGATCGTAGTTGTCCATTGTTGAGTCTAGAAGAAAACTGTTTCCTGAGTCTAGTTATATCGGAGAGTAGGAATTCTTTTTACTCCTCAGTCCCTTCGTTGCTCTGGTGAGGAATCTTGATGTAGGTGTTTTGAATTATTCCTCTTCCCCTTCAAATTTTCTTTATGATCACACAGTTGGTTTTTTGATTGTTGGTTCTCAGCTCTTTTCATCCGATGCATTTCTCGTCAAGTTGACTCGAGCCTCTTCATCTTTGCCAAGTGCAATCCTTGGTTGTTTTTCTTTTCCCACCCGCCCACCCCTTTTTTCTTCTCAGCGCCGGAGTCCGTAATAGAGTATCCATCCTACTCGTGCGAAGCCTTTGCATTCTTTCCCCAATTATTTCAACCGGTGTTTTTTCTCTTCAAGTTATTCGTCGGTTCGCCCTACCAAATTGCCTTGTTTTCCCGCCCTCCCACCCTTTTTCTTTCTGGAGTCTGAGTCTCTTTCGACCATCAATTTCATTCATGCGGAGCCTCTCCAGTCTTCCCTCAATTGTTTCGACCGGTTAATTCTTCTCTCGGTGGACATTCTTCATCTATTTTTCTTCTCCGGTGGATTCAATTCCAATTTTCGGTAGTGATTATATTCTTTCCCTCGGCTCAAGTGTTTTCCCTGCTCATTCGCCTCTCGCCAGTTTATCCTTCCGGAGTGTTCAAGACATCTCAGGAGATTCGTCTGTGTTTGAATTAATTAAAGGTTGTCACCTCATTCAAACATTTCAATTATTCCGGTGCATCATCTATCTGTTCAACAATCCTTTTCAACGGTGTTTTCTTTTAGTGGGCCCTAACCCACAGTTTTTTCCCCAGGATCTTACCTGACTCTTCTAATTATTCCGGAGCCATTCCTAATTCTTTTCGGAGTCTGACGTAAGAATGAATTTCATCAGTCAGATGCCTCTCCAAGATCGATTTCAAATCATTTCATTATTGGCTCAACCTCTTTGCTTTCCATTCTACCGGAGTATCTCAGTAATTTTGGTGGTGTTTCTCATCGTCATTTGAAGATTGAAGAAGAGTTCCTCTGAAATCTTGTCCGTCCTCTCGAAGATTCGTGGTTCTAGCTTCATATTATCCTCTCGAATTATTCCGTTTGTCAGACATTCTTTTCTTACCCATCCGGAGTATGTTAGAAGTTGTTTTCCCGTTTCTTTTCACCGGAGGCCATCGTTCCAGAAGAATTCTTCGTCCTCACATTTCAGCTACCGTTATCCAATTATCCCGGTGCTTCGTTCAAGTGTTCTTTAATCAGCTCATGATCTCTTTGTTCTTCTACATCTAAATCCCCTCTAGCATATTGGTTCTTCTAATTCTTCCCGGTGCTTCGTTCTCTTTTTTCCAGTCATTTTTGAATTCTTACGGTGGTTCATTCAAGATTCTTTTTCTTTGATTATCATATTAATTCATTTGTTCTTTCCAAATCCTACCGGTGGTTCATGAAGACTTTCTCAAGTTTTGCGCCATATTCCCCTTAATCCTTTTCAACAAGAATAAGTTGCATGCCAAATCCGCTTGTCATCAATTAAATTTGATGAGGATAAGCATAACGTAATTCTTATTCTTATTTCATCATCGTCAAGTAATCCCTTCCTTCAGAGTTTGTTCTTGATGAATAAATTCTAGTTCCAAGTTTTTTCATCTTTTCTTTTCCGGAGTTCAAATTTCCTCGGCCATTTCGTCGGAACCTCCATCTAAATCACTGCAAGGCTTAATCTTATTCTTCCGTCCTTCAATTCTATCTAATCACCCTTTTGTTACTGGAGTTCTTCACGGTGGTTCTTCATGATTTAATTCATTCTTCAAGAGTTCATCAAGATTCTTGTTGGAGGAGTTCAAGTATCTTTTCTTCTAGCATCTCGAAGTGCAAATAATTCTCCGTTTTGTTTTGAAATGGAGTTGTGCATTTCTTTGTTCTTCTCAGCTATTCAGACTTTTGGTTGTGGTATAATTTCACCTCAAGTTTTTAGTTGTTTTGAGAAGTCCACAACATGCTTATTGTTTCGTTGTTGATTTTCTCAACAACTCCGTCCAATCCTTCCTTCTAAGTTCTTTTCATTCCACTATTTCAATTCTTCCGGAGGCATTGCATTGTTCATCTCATCAAGTGCCATCCCATCTTGTGAAGTTCATGTTCTATTCCTTCCATTTTCAGTCGGAGTGCTGCCCAAATTATTTTATTCATTCCTTTTCTATCTTGTTCTAACCGGAGTGGTTTTAGAGTCTGCCTTATTCCATGAGCTTTTGTTTCTCGTCATATTTTCCATTCATCTTTTCTAACCGAGTGCTCTCGACTTTGTTCATCTTCTCTCTTGCGTTCTTACTTCACCTCTTCCTCTTTCTCTTCCGTCTCGTTCCTAAGATCTCGGGACGAGATCTCTTGTTAGTGGAGGAGAGTTGTAACGCCACAGATTTGATGCGCCAGGTGTCTTCCAGCTATTCGTCGTTGCTGCCATGTCATTTGCTTGCGTGTTGCATTTTGCCATGTCATCATCTGCATTTCATCTGCATGTTTTTCAAAACTTGCATCCGTTCGGGTCCCCCTGGTTCTCTCTGTTGTCCGTTCTGAGCCCAACCACACTTGCACACGCCCGTCGCACCTCTCAGACCTTGTTTCGTGAGCGGGAGAAAAACGTTCTCAGAATGGACCGAGATTTGCCGAGTGGCCTTGGTATATCACCGGTAGACCGCCCGTCAAATTTCGTTCTATTTGGAGGTCGTTTGATGCCCGAACGGTTAACGGAG
The DNA here is from genome assembly GCF_018294505.1 of Triticum aestivum. NCBI lineage: Eukaryota > Viridiplantae > Streptophyta > Magnoliopsida > Poales > Poaceae > Triticum > Triticum aestivum. Next base: position 624,312,701 of record NC_057798.1, read on the forward strand.
CTAACCGAAACCCCCTTCTCTTTGCAGCCCAGCACCTCTTCACACAGCCCACCTAGCCCATCCAAACCCCCTCCATGCTCTCGGTTGTTCGATCATGATCGTGTGGGCGAAAACCGCTCCTCATTTGGAGTCTCATATCTCCCTCTAGCTATAAATAGGTCTTCCCCGTCCAAAAATCGTAGTTGAAACCCTAAAAATCCCCTCCTCGCGCCGACGAACACGTACGCCCGTGCCGGACGAAATCGCGCCGCCGCCCCGAGCCACTCAGCACCCATCACGTCACCGCCCGTCCGCCCCTGCCACCGCGGCCCACCGGGGCCCGGGGCAAGCCCGCCGAGCCCATGGGGGCCCGTTCTCACGCTCGCCTCGCCGGACTCCACCACCGGCCTTGCCGGAGAGCGCCGCCTCGCCGGCCTCGCTTCACCGCCGCCTCGCTGGCCTCGCTTCCGTCTGTCGCCACACCGCCCCCGCGCACCCTCCACCGCCCAGCCGCGCTGCCACCCGTGGGCGCCTCATCGCGCCGTCGCTCGAGCTCCCCGCCGCCGACGAACGCCTCCGCCCGCGCCAACCTTGCCCGGCCGCCGCTCCTCCGGCCCGTCTCCGGCCAGATCCGGCAGGGAGCCGGTCGGATCCTCCCTTCCCCTCGTCTCCCGCGCCGTCCCGCTGTCTCGCCGAGCTCGCCGGCGTGCAGCTCTGGCGATCCTCGTAATCCATGCCCAAAACCTGCAAGGTGGATGAGGTCCACCACCACGCCAAACCAAACACCGTCCCCGCGCCGGATCTCCTCGTCCCACACACCTCCGTCCCACGTTGACTTTCGCGGAGGTAAAAAAACGCCCAAGTCCCTAACTTTCAGTATTCTGGTGCCCCCTTTGACATGCCATAACTCTCTGACCATAGATCCGTTTTGCATGCATAATACATCAAAATGTTCACTGTGCGATGCTCTTCATTTTATTACATTGTGCCATGCTTGTTTGAGTCCATCTTGATGCCCTAATCATCAATGCAAGAGTGCTATATGATGTTAACCTGCTGAAATTGTTATAACTTGCTGTTCTGTCTTTTTCTTGAAATTTGTGTATGAGTCATATGAGCATGATGTCTACATGTTTAAGGTGCTTTTTATGCTATCTTTACAGTGGTGCAATCCATGTATTTTTGTGAGTCCGGTAGTGAGAGCATCAAGCTCGTGAAGTAGGGTACTTGCTGTTACTGTTTTGCTAGTCTGAATCTATTATATCATGATGCTATGTAAACCTGCTCCTACAAGTCATTCTATGCATAATATGGAGATGTTAACTAAGGATGTTTTGTTATACCTGTTATTCTCTATCCATCCATGCCCTTAGTTACAATTATGTCCTGCTGTAGCTTGTTGTTATTTTGCTCCAAAGTTGGTAAATAATGTTGCTGTCAGCCTGTTAACATGAAGTTCAGTTTTGACATGTGTTTTTCTAGTGATCCATGCAGCCCATGAACTTGCTATTTCCATGCTTAGCTTCATAAATGTGTCTTATTACTGTTGGCCACCTGGTCATGCCATTTATTTCTCTGTGGTGAGCTGTACAAGCTCACCAATATGCCTACTTATCGTTGTTTCTGCCATGTACTGTTATTCTGAATCTGTCATATCACTTGCCATGTTTGCATGGATCCTACCATCTTTTCTGTTGATCTTTGGAATTAGTTCAGTAAGGGAGTTTTGTTCTTTGTGTTTGGTATTAGCATGCCATGCCTTTGTTTTCCGTGATACGTTCCGGTAACATGTTCTTTTCTTGGTCTAAACATTGCAACCTGATGTTATTTCTGCCATGCTCAGTGATTTCTGCTGTGTGTGAAACTGTTATCATTTGCAATCTTGCCATGTCCTTTTGAGCATGTTCTATTGATTTATGGAGATAGCTCAGTGTTCATGTTTTATTAAGCTTAATTGTAAATCATGCCCATGCCTCTTGTTTTCATGTTGGGGTGATGTAGCATATTTTCATGATGCTTGCAAGATGCCTAGTTGCTGTTTTGGACAGATTGTTGTTATATCTTGTTTGGAGTGTATGCGTTGCCTCGTTGCTCCGTTTTGAGCATGCTCTATATGAAACTTGCTTGATTTTGCATGTAGTTTCATATTATCATGTTACATCCATGTTGTGAGAGTGTTTGCTTGATGTTTGGATACATTTTGCATCAATGCCATGTTTAACTTATTTTGCTCATATCTTCTAGGCCGTAGCTCTGAACTAAATGAACTTTATATGTAACTTGACTAGAATTTCGTGTAGATCATCTTGGTGCATTTTAACTTGCTGTTTAACAACTTGAACATAAGGTTTATTCAGATCTGGACCAATTTCAAAATTTGCATATGAGGACTTACCGGAATTGTTATGTGTTGTTTCCGGCCTCATTTAAACTTGTTTTTATGTGTTGTTCTTGTATGCATAATCTCTTGCCATGGGTAGCTTCATCTAGCCTTTGTCATGCATCATGCTTGGTTGAGCATCATGCCATGTCTATGTGTTGTGTGTTTACCTTGTTGTTTGCTCCTTTCCGGTTGTGCTTCTTCTTGATAGTTCCTGTTTCGTTGCGATCGTGAGGATTCGTTCGGCTACGCTTGGTTCATCTTCATGGCTTCATCTTCTTCATGGACTCGTTCTTCTTCCTAGCAGGATTTTAGGCAAGATGACCGTCACCCTGGATCTCACTACCATCATTGCTATGCTAGTTGCTTCGTTCTATCGCTATGCCATGCTACCTATCACTTGCTCTTCAAGCCTCCCAGATTGCCATGTCAGCCCCTAACCTTTTCACACTTCCTAGCAAACTGTTGTTTGGCTATGTTACCGCTTTGCTCAACCCCTCTTATAGCGTTGTTAGTTGCAGGTGAAGTTGAAGATTGCTCCATGATGGACAGGATTATTTTGGGATATCACAATATCTCTTATTTAATTAATGCATCTATATACTTGGTAAAGGGTGGAAGGCTCGGCCTTATGCCTGGTGTTTTGTTTCACTCTTGCCGCCCTAATTTCCATCATACCGGTGTTATGTTCCTTGATTTTGCGTTCCTTACGCGGTTGGGTGATTTATGGGACCCCCTTGACAGTTCGCTTTGAATAAAACTCCTCCAGCAAGGCCCAACCTTGGTTTTACCATTTTCCTACCTAATCCTTTTTCCCTTGTGTTTCTGGAGCCCGAGGGTCATCTTTATTTTAACCCCCCGGGCCAGTGCTTCTCTAAGTGTTGGTCCGAACTAGAGCCACTTGCAGCGCCACCTTGGGGAAACTTGAGGGCTGGTTTTAGCTGTATGTAGTGTTCATCCGGTGTGCCCTGAGAACGAGATATGTGCAGCTCCTATCGGGATTTGTCGGCACATCCGAGCGGTCTTACTGGTTTTGTTTTACCATTGTTGAAATGTCTTATAATCGGGATTCCGAGTCTGATTGGGTCTTCCTGGGAGAAGAATATCCTTCGTTGACCGTGAGAGCTTGTGATGGGCTAAGTTGGGACACCCCTGCAGGGTATAAACTTTTGAAAGCCGTGCCCGCGGTTATGTGGCAGATGGGAATTTGTTAATGTCCGGTTGTAGAGAACTTGACACCAGATTCGAATTAAAACGCATCAACCGTGTGTGTAGCCGTGATGGTCTCTTTTCGGCGGAGTCCGGGAAGTGAACACGGTTGGGTTATGTTTGAACGTAAGTAGTTCCAGGATCACTTCTTGATCATTGCTAGCTTCACGACCATTCCGTTTGCTTCTCTTCTCGCTCTTATTTGCGTATGTTAGCCACCATATATGCTTAGACGCAGCTGCAACCTCACCACTTATCCTTTCCATCCCCTTTAAGCTTTGCTAGTCTTGATACCCATGGTAATGGGATTGCTGAGTCCTCGTGGCTCACATTTTACTACAACAACAGTTGCAGGTGCAGGTTATGCGACGATCATGACGTGAGAGCAAGGTTTGCTTGTTTTGGAGTTTTGCTTCTGCTTCTTCTTCAATCAGGGGATAGGTTCCAGGTCGGCAGCCTGGGCTAGCAGGGTGGATGTCATTTGAGTTTCTGTTTGTGTTTTCATCCGTAGTCAGATGATGCTCTTATGTATGATGTTGTTGTATTCGTGTGGCATTGTATGCCTCTTGTATGTATCCCCAACTATTATGTAATGGTACGATGTAATGATATCCACCTTGCAAAAGTGTCTCCAATATGCGCTTCTATCCTTGGTGGGACCTTCGAGTTCCTTTAGGATAGGGTCGCATATTGGGCGTGACAAAAATCCAGGCCACTCGATATTTCCTACATACTCTAGCACAAGTCAATGCCAAAATTCACGAAAAATTCCAGCATGACCTTTGCTAAAAAAGGACATATAGAGCGCCTAAAATTTGCCAGAACGGAAATTAATGAACACTCCGGAAAAACATAGGCCACTCGGAGGTGTAACCTGCAAACATTACCGGCCACTTGGGCAAAGACATATCCTATTTTGACATGTGTTTATCTACATCATATCTTATAGGACTCATATTGACATGGAGATTTGTTTGGTCTCACCTCGAAGTCGGAGGGGGTCAGTGATGGGGACGACAACGGGGATGATGGAGGGGCTCCTAGATTTCTGCAAAAACAAATACCCTATTAGTTATCACTAATACATCCCGAATAGTATCATACAAATAACATCGATCACTATACAACTAAAACCCTAGCGAACGACGGGTATCGACGACGAGGATGCGGGATAGGCATCGTCGACATTGATGCGGGAATAATTGCTTAAACTAAAAAAATAACAACAAATGTGACATGTTCAACTAGTTCTGTTAATTCAACTAGTTCTTACTAAAAATAAACTTACTATAAATAAAAATAAAAGTTCTTTCTAAAAATAAACTAGTTCAACTAGTTATATTAATTTTCTTACTAAAAATACATTAGTTCTATTAATTCAACTAGTTGTTACTAAAAATAAACTAGTTCAACTAGTTTTATTAGTTTACTTACTAATTATTTTAAACACTTACTAAAAATAGTAAAAAAAACTACATTATACAATAGTAAAAAACTACAGTAAAAACAGAAAAAAATGAGATGGAGGGAGGAGGGTAAGGGAGGAGGAAGGGAG
>NC_057798.1:624318304-624318967 GCF_018294505.1 Triticum aestivum
AGGGGGCGGCCGGAGGAGGAAGAGGGAGGGGTGGTGGGGGGAGGGCGGCCGAAGGGAGGGGAGGATGAAGGAGGGAGGAGGCAGGACAGAGGGAGTACCTCGATGGAGAGGAGCAGCGCGGCGGTGGCAGACGACGGAACCGGCCCGAGCGAGAGTGAGAGTGAGAGGGAGAGTGAGTGAGAGGGTCGGGCGCATGCAGTATAAGGTAAGTAAGTAGTAGCATGTTTTCCTAGCACACACTACTTCTATGGGACGTAGCAGTAGCGCTGGCCAGAGATATGCGCTACTACTAATTGGGGCTAGCCATCTGCGCCAAGTACAAACATAGAAGCAGCACGTTGTCATAGCATGCACTACTGCTAAAGTAGTAGCAGTAGCATGGTTTATTTAAACGCACTATTAATAAGTAGCAGTAGCGCCCATATTTGTCCAGCGCTACTGCTAAGATGCTGTGTATAATGTTTTCCCTAGTAGTGAAAAGGTCCACATTCAGCAGTGCACATTACCATAGGGCCCACCCGTCAGCGCCTATATGAAGGACATAAATGGTAATAAATTAGTGGTCGGTGGGGATTTGAAGTCATGAGACCTCTGGTTGGCAGCCGCCGGCGGTGGGGGGGGGGCACGATGATTGGGCGGTGGCATGGGGATCACCAGAGAAAA
>NC_057798.1:624319249-624373943 GCF_018294505.1 Triticum aestivum
GTGGGGAGTGGTTTTGGGGCGGGCGGGGCGACTTGGCGGTGCGGGCCGGCCGCGGGCGGTGGGGGCCGGTGGTGGCTGGCGGCTCTGGGAGGGTGGAGGTTGAATATAAACTGCAGGCCCTTGATTTCGTATCCAACGGCTGGAAAATCTACTGACCAGAGATGAAAAAGTCAGTCGACTGACGTGTAGCCTCACCCCGCATGTACACATGCACGCACGCAACACACGCACACATGCAGTCGTGCAACACTGACACGTACACATAACAAACACATGCATGCACGCAGGCGTGCAACACTGACACATACACATGCACTCACGAACACACGCACACACACACACATCCATGCAACACTGAAACGTACACATGCACGCACGCAACACTCGCACGCTTGCATGCACACAACACACGACACAAGACACACGCTCAACCTATACGTGCATGCACCCTTTGTTAAGGACATGGATTCTTACAGGTATTAATCAATCTTATCTGCGATAAGCAGAACATTGATGTTTGCAGTGGTCTTTATGAATCACAACGTATCTAACGGCTATCAACGTATATATGAAATTTTTAAAATTCTCTTACATTATATAGTAGGCTTATGTACATGAAATAGATGACGTCACACTCAATGAACAATCATCAGTTTAGGAAATTCCCGCTTCTGACTGCCCTGGCCCACCAAAAGTTCCTCTGCCATGCGCTGCCTACGTTGGGTCACTGACATGCATGCCATGTACCCAAAGATCCCACACGTCAGTGGAATAATGGCGCGGTGTCGTACATCAGAGTCAAGGGCGCCACTCGCTGCACGCCCGGCTGAACACGCCTCCTTGCCGCATTCAAACGCCTCCATGAAACCCGCCCGTGTGGAAGCCGAGAAACCCACTATGGACACACGTCCGTTCATGACCAGGCCGGCATTAAACGCAACGCCGGCCAAGCTCCTCCCGTCCGCCGTCTATTTAATCTCCTATTTAAACGAGGCCAAACGCCGACCAAGAATCGCACACCTCCGCCGCTCCCCTATCTCCTCCTTCACCATTTTGTCCACTCTTAGAATGGCTTACGAAGAGTAGTTATCCCGCATCCAAGCCGGCTAGGTGGCTTGCCGAGCCCGCCGAATACGAGCTATGCAGCTCACTGATCCACCTCCCTCCCCTCGCCCAACGGAGCCAATTGCCGCCCCAAGCCGGCGCGCGGTTCAGCAACTCGTTGCTCTAGGCTAGCTCGACGAGGAGCGGCGCACGTGCATCGTCGCTACTGTCCACGCCGCCGCCTCATACCGCGCCTTCCGTGTCTGCAACCGCGTCTCCCGTTTCTATGGCCGAGACTCCCATGCCGGCGGCCGCGCCATCCAAGCAGTGACAGAAGTCGGGTGTGCAGAGAGTGACGAGTCGGTGGCCAGCGCCTCTGCGTCCGCCGCCATCATCGAGGAGAAGTCGAACACGGGAGGCCGCTGCCGCTTGGGTCCCATGAAGGCCACCGCGGAGGCGACGCTGGCGTACACAGCAGGTGTCTTGCCAGATCCTTTTGTTGTGAGGACCTTTGTCGACCCCGCATGGGCTCCACGGAAGCGGAGAAGCCCCTTCCATCATCGTCTTGGGCATCAGCCAATGATATCAGTTGGGCAGTGGGGAAGCGAGCCATCCTTTGCGCAAGCATACCTCTGGGGCTCCCGGTAGTCCGTTGATTGTTCTGTCGGACATGAGGAACACAAATGGATCAGCGGACGACCATTTAGGTCAGGTATTATATACATGTGCTGTCCAAAACTAGCACCATGTAGTTCATTTGAATGTAATGAAATCCGTCATGTTTGTATGAAAATCTGGTATTTTATATGATTTCCGTCATTGTTTATATGAAATGTCGCCGTGTTTGCATGAATTTTGTCCAGTTGGTTGAGTTGCTGTCATAATGTGTGCAGCTATGGTTGGATGGCGTAATTTATGGGTCGCCGATCGGTCTGCGGCCGGCTCGGGCGGCGTGGTGGGACATAAAAAGCACAGCTCATGCGAGCTCGTCTTCAACGTGCACGCTGAAGGATGCATGAGCACCCGAGTCATTCCTCGTTCATCGATGGCAAAGGCACCGGTGGACAAAAGGGTCGCCAATATTTTGGCTACCTTGGGCAAGATCCAAATAGCCCCTCCCAGCAGATTCAAATCCCTCGTTCGCCGTGAAATTTTGCCATGTGTTGTTTTCATGGACTAGTAAGATACCTCTGCATTGCACGGAACATCAAGATGCATTTTTTTATAAAACACCTGTTGTGATTGACCCATGCAGGAGTAATCCCATGTGTAAAAACTAATGACATCTCAAGAATTTTATCGGAAAAATGGTATCTCGAGAATTTTATCGGAAAAATGGTACTCCCTCCATTTTTGTATACAAGACCACAAGCCCATATTACAGGTACCAAGGGAAAAATTAATGTCTTCTAAGTCAATGTTGCAAGCCAGCTTGTTTCCTTGTTTGCCGTGTAAATTAATGTTTATTCTTCTCTTTCATGCACATCAAGCCAATGCTCACACTCCCGCATGCATGCAAGGGATAATTAATGTCCTCCTTTGCTAGTACTACGAGGCAAACACCATTAATATGCATCGATTAGTATTAGTGGCCTTGTATATCTGCAAATTGTAATTTTGATAGTGGCCTTGTATATAAAAATGGAGGGAGAAAGATGAGAGATAAGGTTAGGAGGAGTGGGGCGTGGTGGTGACTGGTGGTCAGACTGGGCGGAGGCATGGGGATGGACGACGCGTTATGTCTAGGTTTGTATCTCTGTCACACACACCCACGTAGGTGGGGGATATGCACGAAGAGAAGAGGTGCACGCACGGTGCATGTACTCCCGTCTCTTTCCCAACCACACCCGCGCGGGTATACGGTGGAGCTCATTTCTGTACAAAAAGGCAGCCCATGTGGTAATTTGACACGTGTACTGGTTGTCCACTTGATGGAGCATCGTCTACCACGAGTGAACAAACAAATTATGACTTGACGCGTTATATTAAAAAAGAGGGAAACCATGTGGGGCCTACCTTAGAGGCAAGGCTCTATACATTGGAGTACTTTTGATGTGTCCCGTCAACTCGTAGAATGAGGATAAGCTTGCTTAGTATGCCGTCTCCCACGCCCACGGGCGCGGTGGCTCGTAGGATGAGGTGAAGCTTGCTTACTAGTACGCCTTATGCCCGCTCCCTCGCCCACGTGCGCGGTGGCTCATAGGACAAGGAGAAAATTTTACTACTCCCTCGGTTTACTCCTCGTCCCTACCTTGGTTAGAGATATTATCATATTGTTTGGAATATATGTCCTTTATTACTCCCTCCATTTACTTATACAAGGCCACTATAAAAAATACATTTTTCATCCATACAAGGCCACAAATATTAATCGAGACAAAAGTTACTACTCCCTCCTTTCCAGTTTATGGCTCAATTTCAAGATCTCTCCAACCAAGGTAGACAGTGAGTGGTGGAATTAATTTCGTAGTTTGCACAAGTAATTAGTATGCTCGTTTTTCTCAAGAAGTTATGTTTACCCAGGCATTAATTAGAATGAATGCATGCATGACCACTAGATTTCCATGAACTTCTACATGCATTGGTGAGTTTTCTCTTGACACTGCTTGCATCGGGTGATTTAATGCACCTCAAAATCCAACATGTGATGGTACTACTACTACTAGTAGAATTGAGACTTATAAAACGAAATTTTTTTTAGATGAGCCCTATAAACCGAAACGAAAGTGCTATGTAGACGATGGATGTGTGTACGACTCTGGGACGATGGGCAGTCCAGCCGCTGATATGTGCTGGATAGTATGCATGAACGGCTTGATATGTGCTGTCATGCACAAGTCATCCGCACGGCGTCGTGTGTATAGCAGCGCTGAAACCGGAAAGGAGGGAGTAGTAAGTAGTACTACCGCCATAGTGGGTACATACTCCGTAAAATCAGATTTCCCCAAAACTAAGTCGCTCAACCTTTATTTGCTTGTTGCCCTTCCTGCCTCCTTGCCTCGAATAGACTATGCCAAACTCCCCTGCCTGCTGCGCGGGAAAAGACCCACCCTCGCCTTTTTTAGTCCGGGTTTGTATCAATGGATCGCGCGAAGCAGAAAAAACCAAGTCGTGTCTTGTAATCCTCCATCGACACTCGCTTTCATGAATTCTGTACTTCCTCTCGTCGACATGTGGGACATATAGCAACCGGGTCAATGTGTCATGCACCAAATAATAGTGTAGAATAGCAGGGGGATGCACCCCAGTCGTATTGCCCCAATAGTAGTAATGAGAAATGAGACGTCAAATCACAATGCCGCACCTTCCCAGAAGGACGAAGCAACCATTATTTCACACTTCGCTTCGCTATCATCTCCTTCAAGAAAACCACGTAGTATTGCTTCTGCCATTGTTCTGCCTCAAGAGGGACACACGCATCGCCTTGGTACATCATGACACGTGGGACCGCATGACAAGGCATGCTCCCCCGCCCATCGCTCGATAAAATCACCTCGATTTTACTACTTCCTCCATATCATTTTACAGGGCATGCACATCGTTCTAGGTTGAGAATTTAACTAGCTATATATGTGATGAACATTATATGTTTAGAAACTACATCCGCTTAAGAATCCAATGATATACTTTTTGTGACATAGTAACTCATATTTAGTTAGTCAAATGGATGACCTAGCACTACGTGCACTCCCTATAAACCGAGATGGAGAGGGTAGTACAATACATATCTTTTTAGATCGATATAGTCGGGATTCACAAAGGAGCAAAACCAAGTGGTAGGCTGCTCCTGTCGTGTTGGCGTAGCAACTCAAGAAAGGTCAGTCCGCACACGAAATTGCGACACACTTAATAGGACCCCTTTGGCTGACATGTGGCTCATCCACCGTCTTGTTCCACGTGCGATGGACCAAATTATAGTTTGGAGCAGCGGTTGGACTTGGAGGCACCCCGGTCGTAGCGCCACAGTAGTAGTAAATGAGTGATGAGGTGTCAAATCACAAAGCCCCACCTTTCCTGCATTAAGCTGGACGGACGAAGCAACCATCATTTCACTCTAGGGCGCAAGAGCATAAAGAAAAGTGAAAACAAATGATATGTGCGGCAGCTACCTAGGGCACCCTAGGGTAGGGGCCTCCACTACAAATCCTTTTTTTAAAAGTGCCTCCACTACAAATCCGCTTCTCCCTTGTCCTCTTGAAGAAAACCGATGATGCGTGCGGCGGTAGGGTTTGTAGGAGTACTACAACGTGCGGGGCCACATCATAGTAAAAAGGAGAGGGATTGAGTTTGAGTCGACACCTTAATATGTGTGGGCCGCTTGGTTTTACGGGAACGGGGCATCATTTTGGGTTCGGCGACCAGTGGAGATATATGTACAAAAAATTGTGGACGTAGGTTCGACCGAAAGGCAATGATGCATGGGCCCTGCATTTTGATATACCCACGGCCGCGTGAAATTTGCTACTCTACTCAAAACTAGTAATGTACACATGCATTGAACGCATGACATTTGGAAACCAAATTATGAATAAATACACACTATAGCATGTAAAGCTTTGAGTCATATATGCATGATGTAGATGTTCATTTAGTTCTTATAGTTCATCTCATTCAAAATCAATTAGTTTTATAAAAATGTTAAGATTCATGGGTTTGTGCATTGTAAAGCATAAAGTAAAAAACAAACAATGGCAATTCATTTAGAAAAAACGGTTTGGGCAGTTATGATACGAAAGATTCTAGAACAAAGGAGAAGTGCTTGTGTTTTGAGGTTTGTGCATTATGCTTAAGTTCAACCATGGAGTCTTCTAAATTGTACATGTGGCAGAATCTGGTGGAATGTTGATGATATCCATCGGCTAGTAGTGCTCGGATTTTCCATCTCTGCACTGTCAGATTAGCTTCATCCAACGACCATCTTTCAAAGTTATTCACACACTATATAGTTCTTGTGCCATAGTTGCATGTCTTGGAAAAAAGCTACTAGTGGGTTGTACTAGCTATTTAGAAATAGAAGATGTATACATGGAAGTTGTAGGGAAGGAGATGACATGGAGTATCTCAATTCCTATGAGGAGGGATTGGAAAAGATATGTCATTTTGTTCACATCATAGGAACTTTTCTATTGAATATACGCTAATGTTTATTTTCCTTTGAAATTATGGGAGTATAGGAATCCATTCATATGAACCAAGTGGCTCTAAAGCTATAAAAATGATATCACGTTTATTTCCTTTGAAATGTGGAGTATATGAATCTACTCCTATGAACCAATTGGCTCTAAAGGAAAAAATCCAATAAAAATCATAACATATAGAGTTCCTATGATATTCCTCCACACCAAAGCATGGTTGAAATTGCTGCAGGTGATACGATGGTCTTTCTTTGTAGATTCCTCCCCCATCTTTATAGTTACCTCTCAAAGATGAATGAAATGATATATACTGGGTATTCTATATGTGCATTTTGGTACACGAAAACTTGGTAAAAGTTTGCGAGGTTCGAATTTTCAATAAAGCTATATGCACTGCATTTTGGAATGGAGGGAGCACTGCGTTTTGGAACAGAGGGAGCCTACAACAGTTTCTAACACTCACGTGGAAGATTTGTGTGTAGGAGGAGTGGCTGTTCTGGTAAATGACATGGCAAAACTGACACTGTCGGATGCCGATCTAACAATTCTTATGGTGTTCGTCAGGAAAAGGCTTGTGGCGGACGTTTGTCGGATAATGATTTACGGACACATGCATTGCATTGATACGTGCCCCCTCTCTCTCACGCACACACGCACCCTCACGAGTCATGACTCTCCCGAGTCCTCTTGCACCCACCGTCTATCTGCAGGTAGATGTCACACACATATGTGCTCTTCACACCCTACCCTCATAACTTATAAAAAACAAAAGACATCACGCACACTTTATTTTAGCTCACACGTCACACACTTATACTATTACTCTTGTGGCAAACATTCTTTGGGCATAGTATATTGTACTTTCATGAAGAGAAGCAGTCCACACACGCACTAGTTCTCTCACACCCACTCGTAGGTACACGTAGGAGCGCATTTTTTGAAGCTGGTACAACAAAATCACTCCACTATATATATAAGCAGGAGCCTTAGCGCTTGCTTTACTAGGGTTCCTCTCTTTCACTCTCTCATGCTCTCCAGATCTAAGCAAGACATAGGTGGCCACACTCTCTCTCTGCTCACGGCTGGTCACAAATCCGGCCGGACCACCTTGACCGGGGAAGGGGTGTAGGTGCATTGTTCACGCTGTCGTCAGCGGCGAGGGAGGAGACCAACGGCTTCCCTCTCATCCCGATCAGCGGCCATGCCATTCTCTCCGAGAGAGCGTTGGCTCGAGAGGGCCTCCGGCCCCTTCTTCCTCCCCGCGGTATTGTGGCCAAGATGCAGCCTCCCAACGCCGTATTTTCCACATGCCGATGACCCTCAGGTATATATTCCTTCGAAACCTGCCTTGCTCTACTGCCCCAGCTCCCCACTTGGCTGCATGTGGATCTTTTTCTACTTCCATCGGCTGTTCCAAAGCCACCTAGACTTTTAGTATTATTAGAGGTAAAGCTAGTTCACAGAGTCGACTCTAAGAGTTGGTTCAAACAGGGAAGAAAGTGGGAAAGCTGTAGCATGAATCTAGGACTTGGTTCATAAGAGGAAACGGGGGAAAGTAGTAGATACTGGCTACCCAACCGATCTCCTAGTTGAAAAGGCAAAGAAAGCATGGTGGATGGCGAAGGGTGGGGGGAAGTGGACCTGTCTCTTGGTTGACAAAGGAAATAAAGTGAGGGGTGTTGGGGGACAACGCAAATGAGAATGAGCAGGTCTAGATTTCCTGTGCTCACAGAGGAAAATGTCGCCAAGGAGATAAAAAATGGGACAAATGCAGACATGCTGCCTGAGTGTTTGCCGCTCTCGGCAACCACATATGCCTCACCACTTTATGCCCCTGCTGTCCCTATGCCCATATCACTACCGTTAATGTAAAATCACATGAAGCATTAAGCAATGCCACCTAATGTCACTATAAGTAATGGTCTAGTGCCGTCGATAAATTGAAGCAATGCCACCACCATTTTATGAAGTGCTTCCATCTTGCTTTATTTCCCATGAATTGTGTTTTTGTAGTTACACTTACATCTCACACTGCTAACATTGCTTCATCCCAGTGGAACTGCACAAATTTGATTGCACATTTACTGACCATGTGCTACTCTCCTGACAGTAATACTAATGCTACTGTTCTGCATGTTAATCTAGTGGTAGTGTTGATGTGATCTGATGCTACTTACTTTCATACTGTCAATCTAGTGCCAATTATAACACAATAGATGTTGCTGTTAATCATGCGCCACTGCAAATATCTGTCACTGTTTAAATATCCATATTTCGTATTTGCGCAAACAGGGATGTATGTCTCCATATCGTTTCTATCTGTGCAATCAAAAGTACACACCTCAGTTTTAGCACAACTGCACAAAATGAGATGGCTATTGCTAGCTGCCGTCCTCTAACCACCAGTGTTACAGGTATTCCTACATTGGTTGTAACTAGGTAGAATGACCAATGCAATTTAAAATAAGCTGATTCGTACGTTTTACTTCCTGATTGCAGTGCAGGGACGAGCGAAAACAACTGCATCCTAGTCCGGAATGCACTTTTCTACCAGTTCATCCATGGACCGAGGACTAGCTGGCACGACTGCATGACGGTTTTTGTGACAGGTGCGCGGACATGAGGCATTGTGGTTTGCTTATTTCTGCAAATAGCGGTGCTTAAATTTAGTGGAATGCACAAGAATTTCAGCTCGTCAATACACTGCATGGTTCAGTTCAGCATTCCAACTGAGAACACAATTATAATTGGTTATTCTGGAATGAGAGAACCTAACCCTAGATGGTGGCAACATGAAAAAACCAGAGTGAACTCTAGGAAAATTAAGCCTGCCGGGAGGCCCTTTTCTTAGAGAAGCCTTGCTTGTTTTTTCCTGATTTGTAAACCTTCTCACAATTTTGTCTTTTGCCATGAACTAGTATATGTTTGTTATGTTCTTTGAATCATTGAGATGTATAAAATTGCTTAACTTATGCTTTTCAAGTTTTTTATGAAGCCGTGTTTAATGTGAGTGTTCCACATGAACGCTGGACTAGCGTGTGAACGTTTGGAATTTACATTGTGGCCTCAGTTATTTGCATGAGCCACTGTAACAAGATACATAGTTGCTTATATGTCAGACAACAGATTCTTGATTGTTAGATGGTCGATAGCCTAGTGTTGAAGCGAGCTAAGCCAATGTGCCGTGTTTTGCGCAACAGCTTACAAGTGGGGTAGCACCAACAATGTTTACAAGTACTTATGTATACGTCGGCGCACAGTTCTCGAACAAGTACTTTGTTTCATCAGACACACACTGCTCGTATGATAAATCATGACAATTTATGTCTTACCATGCCATATTCATGAAAAAACTAGTGAGGACGCATCTATTTCGGCAACAATTACGATGGTTCTCACATGATTCACGGGCACACAAAAGTAGCAGCAGTTCCCATAGACAGATTCAAACAGAGTACTAGCCCCAGAGGGCTGGATATCAGGCAAGGTTCAGATAATTAGACACAATCCAAACTACTATTAAACACTAGCTAGGGCAACTATTTCATGACTCGGTCTAATTTGGGCTGGACACAAGATAGACCTTGCCATGAACATCATCGAGGACATCCGAAAACAACTCAATCCTGTGAACCTTCATGAAGATAACCTTGTGGCCTTGCCACTCATAAACTTCTTTGTGGAGGCATGCCACGTCATCTTCCTGCGTAAGCTTCACAAGAACAGTATGCCTCACAAACAAAGGAGTGGCTTTGAACTTCTTGTGCTTCAGTACACCCTGGACAACACGCCTGACAACAGTGAGGCTGGAATACAACTCGACATCGGTATAAGCGCAAATGGCTTCCAGGATCCAACAGCCTAGGAGCTCTGTTTTCCCAGTGCATATTGCTACATCTTGAGCTTGCGTTGGTTTTCCTTGAAGAGGAAAGGGTGATGCAGCACAGTAGCGTAAGTATTTCCCTCAGTTTTTGAGAACCAAGGTATCAATCCAGTAGGAGGCTCCTCACAAGTCCCACGCACCTACACAAACAAACAAAGAACTTGCAACCAACACAATAAAGGGGTTGTCAATCCCTTCACGGCCACTTGCGAAAGTGAGATCTGATAGAGATAATATGATATGATAAATATATTTTTGGTATTTTATGATATAGATTGGAAAAGTAAAGATGCAAATAAAAGTAGATTGAAAGCTTATATGATAAGATATAGACCCGGGAGCCATAGTGGCTTCTCTCTAGATAGCATAAGTATTACGGTGGGTGAACAAATTACTATCAAGCAATTGATAGAAAAGCGAATAATTATGAGATTATCTAGGCATGATCATGTATATAGGCATCATGTCCGTGACAAGTAGACCGACTCCTGCCTGCATCTACTACTATTACTCCACACATCGACTGCTATCCAGCATGCATCTAGAGTATTAAGTTCATAAGAACAGAGTAACGCATTAAGAAAGATGACATGATGTAGAGGGATAAACTCATGCAATATGATAAAAACCCCATCTTTTTATCCTTGATGGCAACAATACAATACGTGCCTTGCTGCCCCTGCTATCACTGGGAAAGGACACCGCAAGAATGAACCCAAAGCTAAGCACTTCTCCCATGGCAAGAAAGATCGATCTAGTAGGCCAAACCAAACCGATAATTCAAAGAGACTTGCAAAGATAACTTAATCAGACATAAAAAAATCAGAGGTCATTCAAATATTTCTCATAGATAAACTTGATCATAAACCCACAATTCATCTGATCTCGACAAACACACCGCAAAAATAGTTACATTGAATAGATCTCCAAGAAGAGGAAGGAGAACTTGGTATTGAGATTCAAAGAGAGAGAAGAAGCCATCTAGCTATTAACTATGGACCCGAAGGTCTGTGGTAAACTACTCACAACTCATCGGAGAGGCTATGGTTTTGATGTAGAATCCCTCCGTGGTCGATTCCCCCTCCGACGGAGCACCGACGAAGGCTCCAAGATGGGATCTCGCGGATACGGAAGGTTACGGTGGTGGAAATAACTTTTCATGGCCGCCCCTGATATTTTCGAGGTACGTAGGTATATATAGGAGGAAGAAGTACGTTGGTGGACGCCTGATACATCTCCAATGTATCTACTTTTCCAAACACCTTTGCCCTTCTTTTGGACTCTAACTTGCATGATTTGAATGAAACTAACCCAGACTGACGCTGTTTTCAGCAGAACTGCCATGATGTTGTTTTATGTGTAGAAAAGAAAAGTTCTCGGAATGTCCTGGAAATCCACGGAGGCACTTTTTGGAATTAATAAGAATTTTTTGCGAAAGAATTAATGCCAGGGGGGCCACAGCTTGTCCACGAGACAGGGGGGCGCCCCCCTAGGGCGCGGCCTCCTATCTCGTGGGCCCCCTGGACCTCCTCCGACCTCAACTCCAACTCCATATATTCCATCTCAGGGAGAAAACAATCAGAGAGAAAGTTTCATCGCGTTTTACGACTCGGAGCCGCCGCCAAGCCCTAATCTCTCTCGGGAGGGCTGATCTGGAGTCCGTTCGGGGCTCCTGAGAGGGGGATTCGTCACCGTCGTCATCATCAACCATCCTCCATCACCAATTTCATGATGCTCACCACCGTGCCTGAGTAATTCCATCATAGGCTTGCTGGACGGTGATGGGTTGGATGAGATTTACCATGTTATCAAGTTAGTTTTGTTAGGGTTTGGTCCCTAGTATCCACTATGTTTTGAGATTGATGTTGCTATGACTTTGCTATGCTTAATGCTTGTCACTAGGGCCCGAGTGCCATGATTTCAGATCTGAACCTATTATGTTTTCATGAATATATGTGTGTTCTTGATCCTATCTTGCAAGTCTATAGTCACCTATTATGTGTTATGATCCGACAACCCCGAAGTGACAATAATCGGGATACTTCTCGGTGATGACCGTAGTTTGAGGAGTTCATGTATTCACTATGTGTTAATGCCTTGGTCCGGTTCTCTATTAAAAGGAGGCCTTAATATCCCTTAGTTTCCGTAAGGAACCCGCTGCAACGGGAGGGTAGGACAAAAGATGTCATGCAAGTTCTTTTCCGTAAGCACGTATGACTATTTATGGAATACATGCCTACATTACGTTGATGAATGGGAGCTAGTTCTATATCACCCTATGTTATAACTATTACATGAGGAATCACATCCGGCATAATTATCCATCACTGATCCATTGCCTACGAGCTTTTCATATATTGTTCTTCGCTTATTTACTTTTCCATTGCTACTGTTACAACTACTACAAAAACCCAAAAACATTTATCTTTACTTTCGCCACCGTTACCTTTATTATCATACCACTTTTGCTACTAAACAATTTGCTACAGATACTAAGTTATCCAGGTGTGGTTGAATTGACAACTCAACTTCTAATACTCAAGAATATTCTTTGGCTCCCCTTGTGTCGAATCAATAAATTTGGGTTGTACTTCGCCCTCGAAAGCTGTTGCGATCCCCTACACTTGTGGGTTATCAAGACTAATTTCTGGCGCCGTTGCCGGGGAGCATAGCTCTATTCTCTGAGTCACTTGGGATTTATATCTGTTGATCACTATGAAGAACTTGAAAGACGCGAAGACCAAGATTTTGCCCTCAACTATGAGGGGAGGTAAGGAACTGCCATCTAGCTCTGCACTAGATTCTCCTTTCATTATTAGTAGGCTTGCGACTCCTAAACTTGCTACTGCTATGAATTCTGATATGTCGGATGTTATTGATGATGCCACTTCTGCTATGCATGATGAAACTACTTCTGTGCATGATACTACTTTGCCATTAGGTTAATTTCTAGATGAACAACTTGCTAGAGTTAGGGGGAATGAAAATATTGAAGAACCTATTATTGATGATAGTGATGATGAACATTCCCCCAATGATTATGTATTACCTGTTGTTCCTAAGGGTTATGTTATGAATGAAGCAGCTGCTATGGAAATTCTTGCTAGCAATGATAGAAATGATCTTAAGAAATTATTAGCTAAATGGAAGCAACAGTCTCTTAATGCTAGAATGAAACCTGATCCTGCTTTTCCTACTTCACCTATCTGTGTTACTGATAAGCATTATGAATTCTCTGTTGATCCTGATGTTATTACTTTAGTTGAATCTGATCCTTTTTATGGCCTTGAATCTGAAACTGTTGTGGCGCATCTTACCAAGTTGAATGATATAGCCACCCTGTTGACTCATGATGAGAAGTCTCGCTATTTATATATCCTTAAGATATTTCCGTTCTCATTAAAGGGTGATGCTAAGACTTGGTATAATTCTCTTGCTCCTGGTTGTGTGCGTAGTCCCCAGGATATGATTTATTACTTCTCTGCTAAATATTTTCCTGCTCATAAGAAACAAGCTGCCTTGCGGGAAATATACAATTTTGTGCAAATCAAAGAAGAGGGTCTCCCACAAGCTTGGGGGAGGCTTCTCCGGTTACTTAATGCTTTGCCCGATCATCCTCTTAAGAAAAATGAAATACTTGATATCTTTTATAATGGACTAACCGATGCTTCCAAGGACTACTTGGATAGTTGTGCTGGTTGTGTTTTGAGGGAAAGAACAGTCGACGAAGCTGAAATATTATTGAATAATATGTTGACTAATGAAAATAATTGGACTCTTCCCGAGCCAGTTCCTGAAGTAATTCCTGAACCAATTGAGCCAACTCCTGAGCCTATTCCTAAACCCACTCCTAAGAATAGAGGTGTTTTATTTCTCAGTCCTGAAGATATGCAAGAGGCAAAGAAGTCAATGAAAGAAAAAGGTATTAAAGCTGAAGATGTTAAGAATTTACCACCTATTGAAGAAATACATGGTCTTAATTTACCGCCTGAAGAACCACATTGTCTTGATAACCCGACACAGGTAGTAAAGGTAAATTCTCTCTATAGATATGATAAAGTTGAAATACCCCCTACTAAATTTCATAGTCCATGCTTAGATGAATTTGATGACTTTATGGCTAGACAAGAAAGTTTTAATGCCTATGTTGGTAGAGAGTTAAAGAATAATGCTTTC
Source organism: Triticum aestivum (assembly GCF_018294505.1). Lineage (NCBI taxonomy): Eukaryota > Viridiplantae > Streptophyta > Magnoliopsida > Poales > Poaceae > Triticum > Triticum aestivum. The sequence continues at coordinate 624,333,488 of NC_057798.1, forward strand.
GAGATAGGACGCGTAGGTGATAATCTGGCTAGAGTTAAAGATGAACTTCACCGCGTTAGCAAATATGCTTCTATGGTTGCTACTCAAGCTGAGCAAGTACTCAAAGCTCAAAATGATTTGCTTGATGAATTGAATAATAAAAATGACTTTGCCATTAGAGTGGCTACTAGAACTGGTAGAATGACTCAAGAACCTTTGTATCCTAAAGTCCACCCTAGGAGAATCGAGCAAGATTCTCAGAGAAATAATTTAGAGGCACCTAGTTCTTCTAAAAAGAAGACGAAGAAAGATGATAGAACCTTGCATGCTTCTAGTGAACCTACTGTAGACACACTTGAGAATCCCAATGATATTTCTATCTCTGATGCTGAAACACAATCAGGTGATGAACATGAACCTAGTGATAATGTTAATGATAATGTTCATGTTGATGCTCAACCTAGCAAAAACAATGATGTAGAGATTGAACTTGCTGTTGATCTTGATAACCCACAATCAAGGAATCAACGTTATGATAAGAGAGATTTTGTTGCTAGGAAGCACGGTAAAGAAAGAGAACCATGGGTTCAGAAACCCATGCCCTTTCCTCCTAAACCATCCAAGTCAAAGTATGATGAGGATTTTGAGCGCTTTGCTGAAATGATTAGACCTATTTTCTTACGTATGCGCTTAACTGATATGCTTAAAGTAAATCCTTATGCTAAGTATATGAAGGATATCATCACAAATAAAAGAAAGATACCGGAAGGTGAAATTTCCACCATGCTTGCTAATTACACTTTTAATGGTGGAATACCAAAGAAACTTGGAGATCCGGGTGTTCCAACTATACCATGCTCCATTAAAAGAAATTATGTCAGAACTACTTTATGTGATCTTGGAGCCGGTGTTAGTGTTATGCCTCTCTCTTTATATCGTAGACTTGAATTGAATAAGTTGACACCTACTGAAATATCTTTGCAAATGGCTAATAAATCAACTGCTATACCTGTCGTTATTTGTGAGGATGTGCCTGTTGTGGTTGCAAATGTCACTATCTTAATGGACTTTGTTATTCTTGATATTCCCGAGGACGATAGTATGTCTATTATCCTTGGTAGACCTTTCCTTAATACTGCAGGGGTTATTATTGATTGCAACAAAGGCAATGTCACTTTTCATGTTAATGGTAACGAGCATACGGTACACTTTCCGAGGAAAGAATCTCAAGTTCATAGCATCATTTCTATTGAAAAAGTTCCAACTATCATTTTTGGAGATTTTGAATTTCCTCTCCCTACTGTCAAGAAAAAGTATGATATTCTTATTGTTGGGGATTTTCATATCCCCGTTGAGGTAACTTAGTGTTATTCGAAATTTTTCCGGTTCCGTGTTATTCGGAATGAGTTTGTTAACAAGACTTGATCAACCTTGTTAGTGGGTTCATTTAGATGATCACGAGATGGATGAAACTAGAAGGCACAACCTTCTGTACCCTATTTTTACTTTCTGTTATTTAGAATAAATAAAGCAAAAATAGTATTATCCGTCTGTTTTCTGAATTATCTGTGCATTAAAAAATAGTCCGAAAATAAAAGTGCTCCAAATGCCCTGCAAATTTAGTATGATTTTTTCTGGAATATTTGAGGATTTTAGGCACTAAAAACACTGCAGGAGGGGCAAGCACCAGGCCACGAGAGAGGAGGGCGCGCCCCCCTGTAGGGTGCGCCCCCCTGTAGGGCGCGCCCCCCTGTCTCGTGGGCCCCTGGTGGCTCCCCCCACTTATGCCAGCACCCACACACTTCATCTTCTACCCAGAAAAATCCTCATCGAGCTCAAGCTTTTACTCCAAAACCTGAACCGGAACCTGAGCTGGACCCTTATCGTGCATCATCTGTTCAGTGGGATCCAGAGATGACCAGCCAGTGGTATCCTGATTACACCTCCCAGTACACCGGGGAGAGTAGCGGCGGTCCTTGGTATTAAACCAACTTAGGCCAAAAGCCTGAGCTTGGGGGAGTAGGTATTTCTCACTGACTTTACATTCATGTTCACACACTAGTCGTCGATGCTCATACTCTTTCATTATATTATCCATGCTAGTTTAAATTTCTTTTTCTAGTTTTCTTCTTATGTGTTTGATAAACCTTAAGATAAACCAAAAAAATTAGTTAGTTTAATTTCCATGCTTGTAGTAGAATTAAAATGAAAACCCAAAAAGATTTTTAGTTCTTCTTCTTACTTGTTGGGAGCTTTCCCATGTAAATAGTTTTATTTTCTTTTCTTTCCTTTGGGGGTCGAGAAGACCATATTGAAAATGCTTAGTGGCTCTTATATGCATGATTGTTTATTTAATTTAGAGCCCATATTACTTGTCTTCTCTCTTGAGTTGAATGCTTGCAGATTCCAGCTTAGTCCAATGCACGTGCACTCTTATTATACACATCGTTCGGTCGTGCGAGTGAAAGGCAATAATGACGATATATGATGGACTTATTGGGATGAGAAAAGCTGGTATGAACTCGACCTCTCTTGTTTTTGTAAATATGATGATTCATCGTTCCTGAGTCAGCTATTATGAAGTAAACATAGTTGCAATGACATTTAGAGATTATAGTTACTTGTGCCATGCTTGATTAGCTATGAGTTATAATGGTTTACCTTGCGTGCCAACATGCTATTAGAATGATTATGATGTGATATGATGGGATGGTATCCTCCTTTGAATGAATTGAGTGACTCGACTTGGCACATGTTCACACATGTAGTTGAATCAAATCAAATCAACATAGCCTTCACGATATTTATGTTCATGGTGGATTATATCCTACTCATGCTTGTACTCCGTGTGAATTAATTTTAATGCATGCTTACGACTGTTGTCGTTCTCTCAGTTGGTCGCTTCCCAGTCTTTTGCTAGCCTTCACCTGTACTAAGCGGGAATATTGCTTGTGCATCCAAACTCCTTAAACCCCATAGTTGTTCCATATGAGTCCACTATACCTTCCTATATGCGGTATCTACCTGTCGTTCTAAGTAAATTTGTATGTGCCAAACTCCAAACCTTCAAATGAAATTTTGTTTTGTATGCTCGAGCAGCTCATGTTACAACTAGGGCTGCCTATATCTTCCATGCTAGGTGGGTTATTCTCAAGAGGAGTGGACTCCGCTCCTCATTCACGAGAAGGGGTCGGTAACCGGGATGCCCAGTTCCATGCTAGGTCTGCCAATCACTCTGTCCATGGTCTTCTTGACCCTTTCCTTCCTCTTCTTGCCCTCACCAGCCTCCTTTGGTTCAAGAGTGAACTCAATGGTTTCCTGTGTTGAGGCTCTAGCTTTGGACATTGGGATCCTTCTGGCTGGTGCCTTCTTCTTCATACCTGGCTTGGTTGAAGATGTTGTGCCAAATTCTTTCTTGACAACCTTTTTCTTTGAGGTGACCTCCTCATCAACCATAAAATCTTCATCCTCTGAATCAGATGTTCTCTTCTTCCTCTGCCTGGTTGCATCCTTAGGAAGGTTGCTAGGAGTACTTTTGCTCCCATCATCATAGCTGTTAGAGGAACTAGTGCCCTCACTCAAGTGAACATGTTCCTCAGATCTGTTTTGGCTGTCACTGTTGTCAGACATGGCTGAAGGCTGAAAGCTGACCCTGTGAATAGATATAGCTGAGACAGAGTGGATGAGCATCACCAAGTGCAGAGATTTTGCAAAACAAATAAGTCAAAAACTTAGTTTTAGTTTTCTACAGAAGTCATTTCGGAGCTACCGATTTGTTAAACTCGGTTACTGCTACGTCTGGAGCTTGTGTTGGTTTTCCTTGAAGAGGAAAGGGTGATGCAGCAATAGTAGCATAAGTATTTCCCTCAGTTTTTGAGAACCAAGGTATCAATCCAGTAGGAGGCTCCTCAAAAGTCGCACGCACCTACACAAACAAACAAAGAACTCGCAGCCAACGCAATAAAGGGATTGTCAATCCCTTCAGGGCCACTTGCGAAAGTGAGATCTGATAGAGATAATATGATATGATAAATATATTTTTGGTATTTTATGATATAGATTGGAAAAGTAAAGATGCAAATAAAAGTAGATTGAAAGCTTATATGATAAGATATAGACCCGGGAGCCATAGTGGCTTCTCTCAAGATAGCATAAGTATTACGGTGGGTGAACAAATTACTATCAAGCAATTGATAGAAAAGCGAATAATTATGAGATTATCTAGGCATGATCATGTATATAGGCATCATGTCCGTGACAAGTAGACCGACTCCTGCCTGCATCTACTACTATTACTCCACACATTGACCGCTATCCAGCATGCATCTAGAGTATTAAGTTCATAAGAACAGAGTAACGCATTAAGAAAAATGACAGGATGTAGAGGGATAAACTCATGCAATATCATATAAACCCCATATTTTTATCCTCGATGACAACAATACAGTATATGCCTTGCTGCCCCTGGTGTCACTGGGAAAGGACACCGCAAGATTGAACCCAAAGCTAAGCACTTCTCCCATTGCAAGAAAGTTCAATCTAGTAGGCCAAACCAAACCGATAATTCAAAGAGACTTGCAAAGATAACGTAATCATAAATAAAAGAATTAAGAGGAGATTCAAATATTTATCATAGATAAACTTGATCATAAACCCACAATTCATCGGAACTCGACAAACACACCGCAAAAAGAGTTACATCGAATAGATATCCAAGAAGATCAAGGAGAACATGGTATTGAGATTCAAAGAGAGAGAAGAAGCCATCTAGCTAATAACTATGGACTCGAAGGTCTGTGGTAAACTACTCACAACTCATCGGAGAGGCTATGGTGTTGATGTAGAAGCCCTCCATGGTCGATTCCCCCTCCGGCGGAGCGCCGACAAAGGCTCCAAGATGGGATCTCGCGGATTCAGAAGGTTACGGTGGTGGAAATAGCTTTTCATGGTCGCCCCTGATGTTTTCGGGGTACGTGGGTATATATAGGAGGAAGAAGTACGTCGGTGGACTCCCGAGGGGCCCATGAGATAGGGGGGCGTGCCCAGTAGGGGGGTGGGGGCGCCCTCCACCCTCGTGGCCGCCTCGGGAGCTTCTTGACTTGCACTCCAAGTCCTCTAGATCACGTTCGTTCAAAAAATCACGCTCCCGAATGTCGGGGAAACTGATCCACGAACACCTATGGGACCGGCGGACCGTGCCCCTTTTGGTTCGGCGGGGGGCGGAGATCGCACGAAGAGCGGATCGAGGCGAAGCACACGAGCAGTTTACCCAGCTTCGGAGCTCTCTGGAGAGATAACACTCCTACTGCTGCATGTCTGGGTGTATTGAGTTCTTGCTCGGGAGCGCTGAGTGCTACAGTACACACTAGCTGCTAACGAGACCGAGCGTGAGTGTTTTTTGGCTTCGAACCCCTCTCTACGTTGCGCATGGGCCTCCTTTTATATGCTGAAGGGGTCACTGACAGGTGGCAATGTAGATAAGGGTAAAAATGGAAAAGGAATTGCGGTTGGTACAACCACCTATACAGTGTATCGTACCTAACCCTGACGGCAGGGGACAAAGGCATTAATTGCCCGTCTGCGTCACCCAAATAGTGCAAAAAGGGACCGTCAGGGACGCCACCGCTCGCCATGATGGCAGTCTTGTCAGCGTCGCTTGCCACCGCGCACCGCTGGCTGCACAGCCTCTTGCCACACGCGCCTGGAAAGGCCCCAGGGCGACACGTTGGTGGATGTGCTGGAGCGCGGGTACAGAGTGGTAGCTTGCCGCGGCAAGCGCCTTGCCACGGCCGTTGTCTTGTCACGTCCGGAAGCTTGTCGCGCACCGGTCCTTGTCGGGACGCGTGGCGCGTCGCGGCAAGTTCCTTGAGATGCCTTGGTTGGCCTTCCCGGCAAGCTCCTCTTGCCGGGGCCTTGTCTCCTTGGCTTAAATACTTTGTTCTTGGATGGCTCCAAAGGAACCATGGAGGACCTTGGCGGTCACCCGGCAAGCCTTGCCGCGGGGTGCTGCAACTGCCCGTGCACAAGTTTGGGATACTAGGGTACCCCTACTCTAGTACACCGACACCGAAGGTTTCATTCCGTTTGGACTCCATTTGATATTCCTATTCTTCGAAACACTGAAATAGGCAAAAAAACAACAATATGGTCTGGGCCTCCGGTTAGTAGGTTAGTCCCAAAAATGATATAGAAGTGTAAAGTAAAGCCCATAAACATCCAAAACTGGTAATATAATAGCATGAAACTATCAAAAATTATAGATACGTTGGAGACGTATCAAGCATCCCCAAGCTTAATTCCTGCTCGTCCTCGAGTAGGTAAATGATAAAAACAAAATTTTTGATGTGGAATGCTACCTAGCATATTTCTCAATGTATTTTTCTTTATTGTGGCATGAATGTTCAGATCCAAATGATTCAAAATAAAAGTTCATATTGACATAAGAAATAGTAATACTTCAAGCATACTAATAAAGCAATCATGTCTTCTCAAAATAGCATGGCTAAAGAAAGTTATCCCTAAAAAATCGTATAGTCTGGCTGTTGCTCTATCTTCATCACACAAAGTATTTAGTCATGCACAACCCCGATGACAAGCCAAGCAATTGTTTCATACTTTAGTAATTTCAAACTTTTTCAATTTTCACGGAATACATGAGCGTGAGCCGTGGACATAGCACTATATGTGGAATAGAAGGGTGGTTGTGGAGAAGGCAAAAAGGAGAAGATAGTCTCACATCAACTAGGCGTATCAACGGGCTATTGAGATGCCCATTAATTGATATCAATGTGAGTGAGTAGGGATTGCCATGCAACGGATGCACTAGAGCTATAACTGTATGAAAGCTCAACAAAAGAAACTAAGTGGGTGTGCATCCAACTTGCTTGCTCACGAAGACCTAGGGCATTTTGAGGAAGCCCATAATTGGAATATACAAGCCAAGTTCTATAATGAAAAATTCCCACTAGTATATGAAAGTGACAACATAGGAGACTCTCTATCATGAAGATCATGGTGCTACTTTGAAGCACAAGAGTGGTGGATAATAGCATTGTCCCTTCTCTCTTTTTCTCACATTATTATTATTATTATTTTCTTTTTTTCTTCTTTTTTCTTTTCTTTTTGGTGGGCTTCTTTGGCCTCTTTTTTTTCATGGGCTTCTTTGGCCTCTTTTATTTTTATAAAGTCTAAAGTCTCATCCCGACTTGTGGGGGAATCATAGTCTTCATCATCCTTTCCTTACTGGGACAATGCTGTAATAATGAAGATCATCACACTTATATTTATTTACAGCTCAAGATTACAACTTGATACTTAGAACAAGATATGACTCTATATAGATGCCTCCGGCGGTGTACCGGGATATGCAATGAATCAAGAGTGACATGTATGAAAAATTATGAAGGTGGCCTTGCCACAAATACAATGTCAACTACATGATCATGCAAAGAGCAATATGACAATGATGATGCGTGTCATAATAAATGGAATGGTGAAAAGTTGCATGGCAATATATCTCGGAATGGCTATGGAAATGTCATAATAGGTAGATATGGTGGCCGTTTTTAGGAAGGAATATGGTGGGTGTATGGTACCGGCGAAAGTTGCGCGGCACAAGAGAGGCTAGCAATGGTGGAAGGGTGAGAGTGCGTATAATCCATGGACTCAACATTAGTCATAAAGAACTCATATACTTATTGCAAAAATATACAAGTAATCAAAAACCAAGCACTACGCGCATCCTCCTAGGGGGATAGATTGGTAGGAAAATACCATCGCTCGTCCCCGACCGCCACTCATAAGGAAGACAATCAATAAATAAAATTGTGCTCCAACTTCATCACAAAGCGGTTCTCCATACGTGCATGCTACGGGAATCACAGACTTCAACACAAGTATTCTTTAAATTCACAATTACCCAACTAGCATGACTCTAATATCACTACCTCCATATCTCAAAACAATTATCAAGTATCAAATTGATCATAGCATCCAATTCACTTTCTATGATAGTTCTTATTATACCCAACTTGGATGCCCATCATTCTAGGACCAATTTTATAACCATAGAAAATACCATGCTGTTCCAAGAGACTCTCAAAATAATATATGTGAAGCATGAGAGATCAACAATTTCTTCAAAATTAAGCCACAACTGTGCTCTAAAAGATATAAGTGAAGCACTAGAGCAAAAATTATCTAGCTCAAAAGATATAAGTGAAGCACATAGAGTATTCTAATAAATTTCAAATCAAGTATTTCTCTCCCAAAAGGTGTGTACAGCAAGTATGATTGTGGTAAACTAAAAGTCAAAGACTAATATCATACAAGACGCTCCAAGCAAAACACATATCATGTGGCGAATAAAAATATAGCTCCAAGTAAAGTTACCAATGAACAAAGACGAAAGAGGGGTGCCTTCACGGGGCATCCCCAAGCTTAGGCTTTTGGATATTCTTGAATATCTTGGGTTTCCATGGGCATCCCCAAGCTTAGGCTCTTGCCACTCCTTATTCCATAGTCCATCAAATCTTTACCCAAAACTTGAAAACTTCACAACACAAAACTCAACAGGAAACCTCGTAAGCTCCATTAGTGAAAGAAAGAAAAACCACCACATAAGGTACTGTAATGAAATCATTATTTATTTATATTGGTGTTAAACCTACTGTATTACAAGTTCTCTATGGTTCATACCCTTACATACTAGCCATAGATGCATCAAAATAAGCAAACAACACACGAAAGGCAGAATCTGTCAAAAACAGAACAGTCTGTAGAAATCTGTAACTTTCGAATACTTCTGGAACACTAAAAATCCTACCAAAATAGGAAGTTTTAGGAAATTTGTCTATTGATCAACAGAAAAAATAATCAACGCAAAAAAACGTTTCTATGATTTATTGAATTTTTTATCGTGAGCGCAAAGTTTCTGTTTTTCAGCAGAATCAAATTAACTATCACCAAAGGTTATCCTATAGGTTCTACTTGGCACAAACACTAAATAAAACATGAAAAAACATCTAAAAAAAGGTAGATGCAAAATTTATTACTAAACAGGAACAAAAACAAAAAACACAAATAAAATTGGGTTGCGTCCCAACTAGCGCTATCGTTTAACGCCCTAGCTAGGCATAAAAGCGAGGATAGATCTAAGTAGTGCCATCTTTGACACTTGAGAAGAAAAGAGAGAATTTCCTTTTTATGGCATTCATCCTTCTATTTTGGGAAAGCACATTGCCATTTATGGAGGAAGTAATATTAAGTACGTTACGTAGATTTTCATCTAAGCTAGCCTTCATCTCTTTAATAATTTTGTTTTGGTAGAAGCATAAGAGGGTGGTAGATTCAACCTTATCATTCATGGGGTGCCCAAATATAGATTTCATTCTTTCATAGGTATCTATAGCATCCCCTTCAAGAAAACCCCCTTCAAAAATAGAATCTAGAACTTGCTTGAAAGAAGAGGGTAAGCCAACATAGAAACTTTTTAGATAAACCTCAATTTGATATTGTGGCACATAGCTAGCCCGAATCCTTAATAACCTATCCCAAGCATCTTTTAAAGACTCATTAAGCAAATAACGAAAAATTCCGGAGTCATCTTCATCAAAGTTATTTAAAATCTCATTGGTGATACCGGTAGGTCTTTCCATAGCATCATTATTTATGAGCTTAGAGAGAATAGAGGGACTATCCAAGATACTAAATCCCTGGAAAGGACCCTTAGTTCTTTTTGATTCGGCCATGGCGACGAGAAGGCAAATGGGAGAGAGAGGAGATTGGGGAAGAGAGGGAGAATAAAACGGCAAGGGTGAAGTGGGGGGAGAGGAAAACGAGAGGCAAATGACAAATAATGTAAATGCGAGGGAGATGAGTTTGTGATGGGTACTTGGTATGTCTTGACTTGAGCGAAGACCTCCCCGGCAACGGCGCCAGAAATCCTTCTTGCTACGTCCTGAGCTTGCGTTGGTTTTCCTTGAAGAGCAAAGGGTGATGCAACAATAGTAGCGTAAGTATTTCCCTCAGTTTTTGAGAACCAAGGTATCAATCCAGTAGGAGGCTCCTCAAAAGTCCCACGCACTACACAAACAAAAAAAGAACTCGAAACCAACACAATAAAGGGATTGTCAATCCCTTCATGACCACTTGCAAAAGTGAGATCTGATAGAGATAGTATGAGAAGATAAATATATTTTTGGTATTTTATGATATAGATTGGAAAAGTAAAGATGCAAATAAAATTATATTGAAAGCTTATATAATAAAAGATAGACCCAGGGGCCATAGATTTCACTACTGGCTCTCAAGATATCATAAGTGTGACGGTGGGTGAAAAATTACTATCGAGCAATTGATAGAAAAGAGAATAATTATGAGATTATCTAGGCATGATCATGTATATAGGCATCACGTCCGTGACAAGTAGACCAACTCCTGCCTGCATCTACTATTATTACTCCACACATCGACCGCTATCCAGCATGCATCTAGAGTATTAAGTTCATAAGAACAGAGTAACGCATTAAGAAAGATGACATGATGTAGAGGGATAAACTCATGCAATATGATATAAACCCCATCTTTTTATCCTCGATGGCAACAATACAATACATGCCTTGCTGCCCCTGCTGTAACTGGGAAAGGACACCACATGATTGAACCCAAAGCTAAGCACTTCTCCCATTGCAAGAAATATCAATCTAGTAGGCCAAACCAAACCGATAATTCGAAGAGACTTGCAAAGATAACTTAATCATACATAAAATAATTCAGAGGAGATTCAAATATTTATCATAGACAAACTTGATCATAAACCCACAATTCATCGGATCTCGACAAACACACCGCAAAAAGAGTTACATCAAATAGATCTCCAAGAAGATCAAGGAGAACATGGTATTGAGATTCAAAGAGAGAGAAGAAGCCATCTAGATAATAACTATGGACCCGAAGGTCTGTGGTAAACTACTCACAACTCATCGAAGAGGCTATGGTGTTGATGTAGAAGCCCTCCGTGGTCGATTCCCCCTTCGGCGGAGCGCCGGCGAAGGCTCCAAGATAGGATCTCGTGGATACAGAAGGTTACGGTGGTGGAAATAGCTTTTCGTGGTCGCCCCTGATGTTTTTGGGGTACGTGGGTATATATAGGAGGAAGAAGTACGTCGGTGGATGCCCGAGGGGCCCACGAGATAGGGGGCATGGCCAATAGGGGGGGAGGGGGCGCCCTCCACCCTCGTGGCCGCCACGGGAGCTTCTTGACTTGCACTCCAAGTCCCGTGGATCTCGTTCGTTCCAAAAATCACGCTCCCGAAGGTTTCATTCCGTTTGGACTCCGTTTGATATTCCTTTTCTTCGAAACACTAAAATAGGCAAAAAAACAACAATATGGGCTGGGCCTCCGGTTAGTAGGTTAGTCCCAAAAATGATATAAAAATGTAAAGTAAAGCCCATAAACATCCAAAACAGGTAATATAATAGCGTGGAACAATCAAAAATTATAGATACATTGGAGACGTATCAGTGACATCGAAGCAACATTAGAGTCTAAACTAGTGAAATAGGTCAGACCGAGTCACAGTTTGGTGACTCCGAGATTGCTAGGGTTTCACTAAGAATTGAACTCAGTCACACCGATTTGTAAGTTTCGGTCAGACCGAAAATTACAAGTGCAATGGCCTGGGCCAATCGGTGAGACCAATTTCTCCAACTCGGTCGGTCCGAGATGAATTCGGTGGAAACCTAACCCTAAGTTTTCAAATCAAAACTAATCTAAAGGAGTTTTTGATTGGATAGAAGTATCTCAAACATGGTAAGATGCATGGCATTAACCTAAGTGCAGGAATCAGAGGTAAAGATTGCACAAAGGGGTCGATTTCATACCCTAACTCGACGGTGAATTCGCTAAGGCGACAACGACGGTGAATATTCCATTAACAGCGGCAGGAGGTTGCTGTGACAGAGGAGACGATCCGCAGACCTGGAGTCGGTAGAGCTGGACATGCACGAGCGAAGGGTTTCAGAGAAATTTCCAAAATTTGACCCGTGGGTTTATATATCCAAACCCTGTTGGTGTGACTGAGTTCAGAAACTCGGTCACCGAGATGCAGAATCGCAAGCAGTTACCGCAACTCGGTGAGACCGAAATGTTCAAATCAGTCGCACCAAGATTGAAACCTAGATCAACTCAATGAACTCGGTATGACTGAAAGGAATGAATCAGTCAGACCGAAATACATTAAGAGGTTTTTGGAATTTTAAGTCTATGATGAATCGGTGGCTCTGCGTGCTCCTCACCCAGAGGGTTTGAATCTGACTTGATCAAACTTTGTGATGTAGCATGAATAGAGTTTGAGACAAGAAAAGCATAGCTAGCTAGAGAGAGTACTTAGGCATTCTTGTCCATCCATTTGGCAAAAGAAAAGACCAAACAATCAAAGCAACAAATGGATGTCCTTGAATGAAGAAAATTATGCAACCAACATGCTCACACAATAAGATAGCAAATGAAATATTTGTCAAAGCATGCACAAACACTCTAGCATCTATCAAGCAATTGGCGATGCCTAGGTCATCTATATATGAGTATATTGACTTAGGAGTCAAATGAGAACATTTGATCATAGGTCATACTCATCGTTTAAGCACAAGTGGGGTTACCACTTTTACATAAAGCATTGTTGTGTTTACACCATTAGCATTGCTTTAGCTCAATTCTTAGAGTAAAGCTCCCCATAGATGTGATATCCCCTTTTAGAGGGATGAACTAACCTTGGGTTTTGTCGATGATGACTTCATGTAGATGTTGAAGATGTGGATGCTCAATGTTGATGTGGATCATTTGGAGCAATCCATTGGAGTGAGTTGCACTTTCAATACCTACATGGTTAGTCCCACAAGGAACAAACAAGGATATCCATAGACATAGAGTGAAGTGCACAAAAGATGATGTCCATGAAAGCATTAAGTTACCTTGTCCCTTGACTTACTAACAAGAGGGTTTTTGACTCCTTGAACTAGTGCACGATGTGGAAGTTGATTGCACTTGTCCTTGCCAATATGAATATGAGTGAAGTATGTTGGCGGAGTCACCCTCAAGAACTCTCTAGTTCTTCTTCTTCAGGATCCACATCATCTTGATGGGAATCCTTGGGGTTGTAGATGTACTTGATGAAGTAGAACTTGAGGTAGTCTTGGGAACCCACTTGATCAAGGCCTTTGGAGATTCTTCAAATGCATCAATCTCCTCTTGAAGCTTGTCCTTGCCTTTTAGCTTGTGGTCTTGTGGTGGAAGATCATCTTGAGCTTGTGTCCCCTTGAAGGAAGTAGGATCATACTTCTCTTGTTGAGGAACAAACTTTGTCTTGGGGTATTGATCTTCTTCCCACTCAACTCCATTGGCATTGAACTTTCGTTCAAAACCAACACCTTGATTCTTCCGGTGCCTTCATTGCTAGCGTAAAATCTCCAAAATTGTTTGCTTTCGGCAAGGATCTTGTAAATACCTTTCTCTATAATTCCCTTCAATAAGCTATTTTCTTGCTCAAGTGTAACTTGGCTAAGAGAGTCATTAGTGGAATCAAGAGAACTACTAGAAGCAACAATATTGGATTCAACATGATTATTGTTACTACTAGAAGAAGAATATTTCTTACTCTTGTTGCTAGATTTTACTTGTGGCATGTAAGTAGACAAGAGTAAACGCTTGGCAATGTAAGAAGAACTTTTATTCCAAAGATCATCATTGATGGCTTTTGAGAACCCATGTTCTTGCTCTAGGTTGAGCTTCTCGAAGCGTAACTTCTCATGAGTTTTTAAAAGTTCTCGATGATCTTCTAAAGTAGTTTCATGAGCTAACTTAAGAGTGTTTAGTTCTTTAGTTAGACGCCCAATATCCTTCTTATCATTGTCATTCGTTTCATCTTGATTAACATGATTAATAGCAGTTTCATCATAGTTTTCATCACTAGCATTGACTGTTAACAAGTAACTCATCATCACCTAGCAAATCATCGTCATCACTATTGAAACCAATATACTCGAGGTGTGATACCTTGGGGCCTTTATCCACGAAGCATCTTCCAATTCCTTCATTTGGTGAGTCAAATATGTCATAGGAGTTGGTTGACCCAAGTGCAAGACCGGCAACACCTTCATCTTGAGTATATTCGGAGTTGGAGTGATAACCTCTCTCAGAGTGGTGGTCGGAGTCAGAACCGGATACCCATTCACCAACATGAGCTTGATGGCTTCATTTTGTGTAGCTCCTTGATGAGTTGTCCTTCCTTTCCGAATCCTTGCTTCTACAAGAGGTTCTTCGTTCATAACGATCATCTCTACTCCTTGTCTCTCTTGGAGGTGATTCTTCTCTTCTACTTATTCTTTTAGATGAGTCTTCTTTTCTTTTGTATGTTGCCGTACACTCATTGGAGTATTGTCCGGTGTCGGTGTCAAAACCGGCAGATCTTGGGTAGGGGTCCCAAACTATGCGTCTAAGGCTAATGGTAATAGGAAGTGGGGGACACGATGTTTACCCAAGTTCGGGCCCTCTCTATGGAGGTAATACTCTACTTCCTGCTTGATTGATCTTGATGATATGAGTATCACAAGAGTTGATCTACCACGAGATCGTAATGGCTAACCCTAGAAGCTAGCCTATGATTATGATTGTTCTTGTCCTACGGACTAAACCCTTCGGGTTACACAGAGTCGGTTACAGAGAAAGGAATCTTCATATCCGAATCGCCAAGCTTGCCTTCCACGCAAAGGAGAGTCCCATCCGGACACGGTACAAAGTCTTCTATGTTGTATCTTCATAGCCCAACAGTCCGGACAATGTATATAGTCCGGCTGTCCGAGGACCCCCATATCCAGGACTCCCTCAGTAGCCCCTGAACCATGCTTCAATGACGTTGAGTCTGACACGCAGATTGTCTTCATAATTGCAAGGCGGGTTCCTTCTCCGAATACTCCAAAGTAGATCTTGAACACCAGAATAGTGTCCGGCTCTGCAAAACAAATTCCACATACCATCACAGAGAGTATTATATCCCACGAGTCCAATCTGCTGACAACTTTTCCATAGCGTGACATCACACTACGGCATGGTCATTATTCGAACCATTTTTCCAACCTGCTACTCCACGTTTCGTGAGGTGGTTGTATTGGCACGTCTTGTCGAAGCAGAGATCGTGTCCCCTTATTTATGAGATTCTCATCAATACGGGCATGGATAACCCAACCGTTCCGTTGGTATGATTCCTTGGGAATAGGCATGTTTCAAAGGCCACGTAGGGGACGTTTGATATTCATCCTCTTTATAAAGAGGCCAAGACCTGTCTTTTTATTTCCACGCTAATCCTCTCCTCCTCCCACCTCGACTTCCAACACCCAAGGCTTAACCAGTCGCTTCGAACCTCAGGCCATGTCCGGATCCAGCTTTCAAGGCCGGTGGACGACCTCTTCTGTCACAAAGGAGGATATCACGAAGCTCAGGGAGGCGAGGTATTTGACCGCGGAGATCCTTCATAGGCTTCCTTATCAAGGGCAGGTTATCCCTACTCCTAGACCCATTGAGAGGGTCGTATTTGTCCCTCTCTTCCTCCGAGGGCTATTTTTCTCTCTTCATCCCTTCGTCCGAGGACTCATGTTTTACTACAGACTAGATTTCCATGATCTAGCTCCGGACTCCTTCCTCCACAACTCATCATTCATTATCGTGTGTGAGGCCTTCCTACGTATCTCTCTGCACTTTGGCTTATGGCCCAAGACCTTCAATGTAAAGCCGAAGATAATAGACGGGAGACACGCGGAGTGGGGAGGTGCTATAATAAGCAAATTGGCCGATATTGCTTGGCCAAAGGGTTCCTTCACTGAAGCTTCCGACCTATGGCAACGGGAGTGGTTTTATATCACGGAACCCCATGGTACAAAGTGGGCGGCTTCACCCGCCTTCCAATCTAGCCCTCCGCCATAGCTTGCATCATGGATCAACAAGGGACTGGATTGGGGATCTCTTAATGAAGTGCAGATATTGCAAAGCAGCATTTGAGACCTTATTAAGAAGGACATCGATCTCATCAAGGTAATCCAAGTTATGCTAGTCCGTCGGGTCCTGCCATGCTAACGTCGACCTCTCCGCATATGGGAGTTCAATCCGGAAGGACCGCGAACCATTCAACACTTCTTCAGCACAACACTCGAAGGGATGTAGAAATTACTCCTTGGGTCATGAAAAAGTTGTCCGGACACCACAGAGGATGTAGGCCTCAACTGCAACCACCTGGATTCCCCGGTAAGCACTCAACTTCCGAATACATTTTAGTTAAGTTTCCCATAACAATATTCTAAGAAAACCATGCTCGGCCAGGGCTGGATAAAGAAGGCGGATAGGATCAGGTGTTCGGCCCCTCTTCCCGAAAACTCAGCAGATCCTATGTTAACCAGGATGCTGGCTCCGGCACCTTATCAAGTGCCATTGAGGGAAGACAAGGAGAGGAGTGGGGAGGTCAAAAGTGGCCTCCATACCAGAGGTACGTCACGCACCGCGTCCGGGGAAATCGGAACTCCCATGTCGGAGGATGAACGGGGAGGAGAATCTAACATTCCCTCCCCCCACAGGAAGAAAAGAGCTGCCCCCGAAGACTTGAAGGCAGAGGCCTCCAAGCGAGGGAAGAAATCCCTATCAGGGGGCCCGGATTCGGGAGGCAATATTGCCGCACAGTGCCCACAAGGAGGCTAGCTTTTAGCCGAACCATAAGTGAACAAAGGTGTTTTATAAGCATACCCCGTTCTTTTCCTGTTTGTGAGGGTAACATATGAAACACATGTTTTGCAGCTCGGCCTGTAGCCTTCCTCAACAATCTTCGTCCTCAGGGGACCTTCTTCCGGAGATGATGGAGAGAGAAACGCCTCCCCATACTCCCCTGCCCTATAAGGCGGATGACCCCGAGGTGTCATCCCGGAGGATCTCTCCCGATACTCAAAGGAGGACAAGGCCAGAAGGTGACTCTTCGACCGCCCGAGGTCCGGGGTGTTCGGCTCCTAGAGAGACCAACAACAAAAGCCCCGGACTATCCGATACACAGCCGGATATATTGACGGGCCTTCTACGACAAGCACCTGTCTCCGAGGAACATCGTACCTTAATGGATATGGTGATTGAGAGAATTTCGTCTGCAAAAAGCGGATTGAATGAAGCTTTTACGAGCCTGCTAAGAGGCTTTGAGGTACGTAATGTGATATTTTTTAATTGTACCGTAAACGCAAGGTGCACTACATATAGATAGTAGCCCCCTGAGACTCTGGTTTCCATCCGAATGGGGCGATCAGAGGATCAAAAAAGATAAATAAGCTCTGGGATTAATTTTGCCAATTTGTACATAGGCGGTTGCAGCCTCGACAACTGCCCGGGCTACCGAGTTTGCCGAACTTAAGCGACAACTTGATGTGGCGGATGATGACATCATGCTCGTGAACAAGCGGCTTGACGAGGAGCAAGGTATGTCTTTGGGGTGGTTAGTAAGTATAAATAGGAGCATGATGCTGGAATTTATAATATGCTTAACTGCAGATGGTGCTGCCGCCGTGGAGGCCCTTCGGGCTGAGCTTTCCCGGGCCAAGGAGCAAGCTAGGATAAGCAATGCGGCTGCCGAGAAGGCAGCTGGTGAATTAAAAGCCGAACAGGCTGCTCATCGCCAGAGTGAGGAGAGAATTTCCAACATGGCGCTTGAGCTAAGAGATGCCGCTAGCCGATAGGAACTTCTCGAGAAAGAGAGCCAAGTAAAAATGGCTGACGTTGAGAAGGCCTTACAAGCGGCAAAGGAAACCTGGTCAGAGGCCAGAGTGACTCGGGAGGAGATCTAGTAAGTCGGGGAGATCGCGGCTGGGAAGCCCTTTTTATTGCGAACTAAGTTCGGCGATCCGAAGTATGCCCCGCTTGATCAAATGTGGAGTTCTTCGGACGCATATTTGGACCTGTCAAAGAGTGCTTCTGACACGATGCAGTTTTTCCAAGACCAAGAAGGCCATGAAGCGGAAAGACTTTTCTGGTTGCAGTTTAGCATGCCAAGGCGTCCACTGCTGTTAAATGAACAGATGGCCGAATGGGCCGAGCTGCACAGGATATCCGAACTTGCCACGAAGGCAGTCGTGGACCGGCTGTGGCCTGGGGAACCAAGTCTGAATAGCTATTTTGGTTTGGTGTAACGACTTGTTCGTGCGGTGTCGCATATCGACGCTGTCAAGTGGTCAACGTGCATAGAAGGTGCGCGGATGGCCCTCGCTCGTGTGAAGACGTACTGAGCGAAGATGAAGGTCACCGATATTGCAACAAGGGGTCCACCCAAGGGTCAGGACACGCCAGCACACTATTTTGAAGAAGTCTTAGAGGGTGCGCGCTTGATAGAGGCTCAGTGCTCGAAAAATATTATATTCGAGTAACATGTATCCGAATTGTAAAAATAATGCTTATGATAATAAAGGCTTTATGTATACTTTTGCCCGTAAAGTATTTTAGTGCCTCCTGTGCGGCCGTTTATGTATATATGTATATAACCTGAAAGTTTGCAGTCACCGGCTTCAGTCCCCTCGCGTATAACGTGGGGGTGTTCGAAAAAGCACTTGATCACACTTGACCCAACGTCTTGGTCCGTTAGGGAGGTGTTAGTGCGGTGAACTAGGCAATCAGACTATAGAGCTTTGACACTTTCACTTAGCCATAGGAGTTTGACGGTGGGGTTACTATATAGCCCCTAGTATGTCCGCATTTATCCGAATAAGGTGCGTTTTACATATGAGGCCGGGAAACCAGCCCTTCGTTAATGCGGATGAATCACGAAGATTCCACCGAGTCATCGAGTGGTTGACCAGCTCTTGCCTTATCATGACAGTCAGTTTTCGGCTCTCTCTACTGAGGTGCTCATCTGGACGAACCAGGGCACAATCGCAGTAGTTCTCCCTTTACCACCTTAGCCGATAGAGCGGAACGTATGGTGGCAAGCACAGGATCCGGGCAAACCCAACTATTGCCAAAGACATGATTCAGAGCTGATGCATATAAGGCCAAACTCGCGACGTCATACACTCCCGAAGGTATTCAGACTTTTCAACATATACCGAGCTGAATACAGCCCCCGGTAATGAACCCTGAATTCAAGGCACGTGCGGCAATCCGGCGTGAGGAAAGATCACCTGTGGTGAGAACATAACTCTCAAAACACAATGTTGGCTGCTTCTATAACATCCATTTTAGTACGGCGAATCGTAAGCTCGCAAATAATGCTGGCATCTTTCTTGGTCATTTTAAATGCCAGGGAAGTATGAAGCAACAAGAGATAATAAAAAAGGTTTACACAGGGTCTTAATCTAAAAAGAAACCTTAAAAAGGGGCCCTGCAAGTCTACGCCTTCGTCTCTGTTGTGCAGTGTCCTTGAAGGGTATAGCATGGTGGCTATCTGTAAGAAAAATAAAAAACCAGGTGAAAGAATCTGGTGTGGCCGTGAGTAAAGTTGGTTTGTCTAAACGAACCGTGAAATATAGCTTCTTGAGTCCGAATAGGGTCAATTGAAACTATGGACTTCTTGCGTGCAGGGTGCCCCCAGAGCCACCCAAGAAATTTTGAATGTATATTTATGTATACGTGAAAACATGTACAGTCTTCTTATGGGGCGATCTATGGAGGCAGAGCTGCTAAACAAGCTCAGGTTTATCTGAGCTGCTACACTTAGGTGTGTGCCGAACATGTTTAGCTGTGTCCGCGGTCTTGAAGACCGATGAGCTGCTCGGCTTGGAAAGGCCGCTTTGTGCTTCGGCTACTAGAGCCGCCGCATATTCTTCTCTATGGAGAGAATGCTCCATATTTCCGCTGACCATAATAACACCACGTGGTCCAGGCATCTTGAATTTGAGATAAGTGTAATGCGGGACTGCATTGAAATGGGCGAAGGCCGTTCTTCCGAGTAGTGCATGATAGCCACTTCGGAACGAAGCAATGTTGAAGATTAGCTCTTTGCTTCGAAAGTTATCAGGAGAGCCGAATACAACGTCCAATGTTAGAGAGCCCATGCAGCGGGCCTCTACGCCTGGTATTACTCCTTTAAAGGTAGTGCTGCTTTGCTTGATTCTTGACGGGTCTATCCCCATCTTACGGACAGTGTCCTGATATATCAAAGTGAGACTACTGCCGCCGTCCATGAGGACTCGAGTGAGGTGGTATCCGTCGATTATTGGGTCGAGCACTAAGGCCAGAGCACTAAGGCCGCCGAACCCCCGTGACGGATACTAGTTAGATGATCCCTGCGATTAAAGGTGATCGGACAGGCCGACCATGGGTTGAATTTGGGGGAGACTGGATCTACAACATATATGTCTTGGAGTGCGCGTTTGTGCTCCCTCTTTGGGATATGAGTGACATAAATCATGTTCACTGTTTTGACCTCCGGTGGAAATTTCTTTTGTCCCCCCGTATTCGGCTGGCGAGATTCGTCCTCGTCTTCGCTTTGTGGTCCCTTCCCTTTGTGTTCGGCGTTGAGCTTGCCGGCCTGCTTTAAGACCCAACATTCTCTGTTGGTGTGATTAGCTGGTTTATCGGGGGTGCCATTGTTGGGGAACGTAGTAATTTCAAAAAATTCCTACGTACACGCAAGATCATGGTGATGGCATAGCAACGAGAGGAGAGAGTGTTGTCCATGTACCCTCGTAGACCGTAAGCGTAAGCGTTATGACAACGCAGTTGATGTAGTCGTACGTCTTCACGATCCGACCGATCCAAGTACCGAACGTATGGCACCTCCGAGTTCAGCACACGTTCAGCTCGATGACGATCCCCGGGCTCCGATCCAGCAAAGCTTCGGGGATGAGTTCCGTCAGCATGACGGCGTGGTGACGATGATGATGCTCTACCGGCGCAGGGCTTCGCCTAAACTCCGCGACGGTATGATCGAGGTGGAATATGGTGGAAGGGGGCACCGCACACGGCTAAGGAACGATCCGTAGATCAACTTGTGTGTCTATGGGGTGCCCCCCGCCCCCGTATATAAAGGAGCCAGGGGGGAGGAGGCGGCCGGCCAAGGAGGGCCCGCCAAGGGGGGAGTCCTACTCCCACCGGGAGTAGGACTCCCTTCTTTCCTAGTTGGAATAGGAGAAGGGGGAAAGAGGAGGAAGAGGGGAAGGAAAGGGGGGGCGCCGCCCCCCTTCCCTTGTCCTATTCGGACTAGGAAGGGGAGGGGCGCGCGGCCCCCTCCTGCCTCCTTCCCTCTTCTCCCTCGAGGCCCATGTAGGCCCAATGACCCCCCGGGGGGTTCCGGTAATCTCCCGGTACTCCGGTAAAATGCCGATTTCACCCGGAACGATTCCAATGTCCAAATATAGGCTTCCAATATATCAATCTTTATGTCTCGACCATTTCGAGACTCCTCGTTACGTCCGTGATCACATCCGGGACTCCGAACAAATTTCGGTACATCAAAACTTATAAACTCATAATAAAACTATCATCGTAACGTTAAGCGTGCGGACCCTATGGGTTCGAGAACTATGTACACATGACCTAAAACTATTCTGGGTCAATAACCAATAGCAGAACCTGGATGCCCATATTGGTTCCTACATATTCTACGAAGATCTTTATCGGTCAAACCGCATAACAACATACGTTGTTCCCTTTGTCATCGGTATGTTACTTGCCCGAGATTTGATCGTCGGTATCCAATACCTAGTTCAATCCTTTTACCGGCAAGTCTCTTTACTCGTTCCGTAATGCATCATCCCGTAACCAACTCATTTGGTCAAATTGCTTGCAAGGCTTATAATGATGTGCATTACCAAGAGGGCCCAGAGATACCTCTCCGACAATCGGAGTGACAAAACCTAATCTCGAAATACGCCAACTCAACATGTACCTTTGGAGACACCTGTAGTACTCCTTTATAATCACCCAGTTACGTTGTGACGTTTGGTAGTACCCAAAGTGTTCCTCCGGTAAACGGGAGTTGCATAACTCTCATAGTTACAGGAACATGTATAAGTCATGAAGAAAGCAATAGCAGTATACTAAACGATCAAGTGCTAGGCTAACGGAATGGGTCATGTCAATCACATCATTCTCCTAATGATGCGATCCCATTAATCAAATGACAACACATGTCTATGGTTAGGAAACATAACCATCTTTGATTAATGAGCTAGTCAAGTAGAGGCATACTAGTGACTATATGTTTGTCTATGTATTCACACATGTATCATGTTTCCGGTTAATACAATTCTATCATGAATAATAAACATTTATCATGAAATAAGGAAATAAATAATAACTTTATTATTGCCTCTAGGGCATATTTCCTTCAGTCTCCCACTTGCACTAGAGTCAATAATCTAGTTCACATCGCTATGTGATTTAACACCAATATTCACATCTGCATGTGATTAATACCCATAGTTCACATCATCATGTGATCAACACTCAAAGGGTTTACTAGAGTCAATAATCTAGTTCACATTGATATGTGATTAACACCCAAAACAGTACTAAGGTATGATCATGTTTTGCTCGTGAGAGAAGCTTAGTCAACGGGTCTGTCATATTCAGAGCCGTATGTATTTCGCAAATATTCTATGTCCACAATGCTCTGCATGGAGCTACTCTAGCTAATTGCTCCCACTTTCAATATGTATCCAGATTGAGCCTTAGAGTCATCTGGATTGGTGTAAAAGTTTGCATCGTTGTAACTTTTACGACGGGCTCTTTTATCGCCTCCATAATCGAGAAACATCTCCTTAGTCCTCACTAAGGATATTCTTGACCCATGTCCAGTGATCTACTTATTAGATCAAAATTGTATTCCGTTGCCAAACACAGAGCAAGGTATACAATAGGTCTGGTTCACAGCATAGCATACTTTATAGAACCAATGACTGACGCATAGGGAATGACTTTTCATTCTCTTTCTATTTTCTGCAATGGTCGGGTCTTGAGTCTTACTCAACTTCACACCTTGTAACACAGGCAAGAACTCCTTCTTTGACTGTTCCATTTTGAACTATTTCAAAAATTTATCAAGGTATGTACTCATTGAAAAATCTTATTAAGCGTCTTGATCTATCTATATAGATATTGATGCTTAATGTGTAAGCAGCTTCATCGAGGTCTTGCTTTGAAAAACTCTTATTCAAGTATCCTTTCATGCTATCCAGAATTTCCATATCATTTCCAATTAACAATATGTCATCCACATATAATATTAGAAATGCTGCAGAGCTCCCACTCACTTTCTTGTAAATACAGGCTTCTTCAAAAGTCTGTATAAAACCATATGCTTTGATCAACTCATCAAAGCGTATATTCCAACTCCGAGATGCTTGCACCAGTCCATTGATGGATTGCTGGAGCTTGCACACTTTGTTAGCATCTTTAGGATTGACAAAAACTTTCTGGTTGCATCATATACAACTCTTCTTTAATAAATCCATTAAGGAATGCAGTTTTGACATCCATTTGCCAGATTTCATAAAATGTGGCAATTGCTAACATGATTCAGACAGACTTAAGCTTCGATACGAGTGAGAAAATCTCATCGTATTCAACACCTTGAACTTGTTGAAAACATTTTGCAACAAGTCGAGCTTAGTAGATAGTAACACTACTATCAATGTCCGTCTTCCTCTTGAAGATCCATTTATTTAACATGGCTTGCTGATCATCGAGCAAGTCAATCAAAGTCCATACTTTGTTCTCATACATGGATCATATCTCAGATTTTATGGCCTCAAGCCATTTCGTGGAATCTGGGCTCATCATCGCTTCCTCATAGTTCGTAGGTTCATCATGGTCCAGTAACATGACTTCCAGAACAGGATTACCATACCACTCTGGTGCGGATCTTACTCTGGAAGACCTACGAGGTTCTGTAGTAACTTAATCTGAAGTTTCATGATCATCATCATTAACTTCCTCACTAATTGGTGTAGTAGTCACAGGAACAGATTTCTGTGATGAACTACTTTCCAATAAGGGAGCAGGTACAGTTACCTCATCAAGTTCTACTTTCCTCCCACTCACTTCTTTCGAGAGAAACTCCTTCTCTAAAAAGGATCCATCTTAGCAACGAACAACTTGCCTTCGGATCTGTGATAGAAGGTGTACCCAATAGTTTCCTTTGGGTATTCTATGAAGACGCACTTCTCCGATTTGGGTTCGAGCTTATCAGGTTGAAAAAACTTTTTCATATAAGCATGGCAACTCCAAACTTTAAGAAACGACAACTTTGGTTTCTTGCCAAACCACAGTTCATAAGGCGTCGTCTCAACGGATTTCGGTGGCGCCCTATTTAAAGTGAATGCAGCTGTCTTTAATGCATAACCCCAAAATGATAGTGGTAAAACCGATAAGAGACATCATAGATCACACCATATCCAATAAAGTGCGGTTATGATGTTTGGACACACCATAACGTTGTGGTGTTCCAGGTGGCGTGAGCTGTGAAACTATTCCACGTTGTTTTAATTGAAGACCAAACTCGTAACTCAAATATTTGTCTCCGCGATCAAATCGCAGAAACTTTATTTTCCTGTTACGATGATTTTTCCACTTCACTCTAAAATTCTTTGAACCTTTCAACTATTTCAGACTTATGTTTCATCAAGTAGATATACCCATATCTGCTCAAATCATCTTGTGAAGGTCAGAAAATAACGATACTTGCCACGAGCATCAACACTCATTGGATCGCATACATCGGTATGTATTATTTCCAATAAGTCAGTAGCTTGTTCCATTGTTCCGGAGAACGAAGTTTTAGTCATCTTGCCCAAAAGGCACGGTTCGCAAGCATCAAATGATTCATAACCAAGTGATTCCGAAAATCCATCTTTTATGGAGTTTCTTCATGCGCTTTACACCAATATGACCTAAACGGCAGTGCCACAAATAAGTTGCACTATCATTATTAACTTTACATCTTTTGGTTTCAATATTATGAATATGTGTATCACACGATCGAGATCCAACAAACCATTTTCATTGGGTGTATGACCATAGAAGGTTTTATTCATGTAAACAGAACAATAATTATTCTCTAACTTACATGAATAACCGTATTGCAATAAACATGATCAAATCATATTCATGCTCAACGCAAACACCAAATAACATTTATTTAGGTTCAACACTAATCCCGAAAGTATAGGGAGTGTGCGATGATGATCATATCAATGTTGTAACTACTTCCAATATTCATCGTCACCTCACCCTCAACTAGTTTCTGTTTATTCTGCAACTCCCGTTTCGAGTTACTACTCTTAGCAACTGAACTAGTATCAAATACCAAGGGGTTGCTATAAACATTAGTAAAGTACACATCAATAGCATGTATATCAAATATACCTATGTTCACTTTGCCATCCTTCTTATCCACCAAATACTTGGGGTAGATCCACTTCCAGTGACCAGTCCCTTTGCAGTAGAATCACTTAGTCTTACGCTTAGGTCCAGACTTGGGCTTCTTCACTTGAGCAGCAACTTGCTTGCTGTTCTTCTTGAAGTTCCCCTTCTTCCCTTTGCCCTTTTTCTTGAAACTAGTGATCTTGTCCACCATCAACACTTTGATGTTTTTCTTTGATTTCTACCTTCGCCGATTTCAGCATCATGAAGAGCTTGGGAATCGTTTTCGTCATCCCTTGCATTATAGTTCATCACGAAGTTCTACTAACTTGGTGGTGGTGACTAGAGAATTCTGTCAATCACTATCTTATCTGGAAGATTAACTCCCACTTGATTCAAGCGATTGTAGTACCCAGACAATCTGAGCACATGCTCACTAGTTGAGCGATTCTCCTCCATCTTTTAGCTATAGAACTTGTTGGAGACTTCATATCTCTCAACTCGGGTATTTGCTTGAAATATTAACTTCAATTCCTGGAACATCTCATATGGTCCATGACGTTCAAAACATCTTTGAAGTCCCGATTCTAAGCCGTTAAGCATGGTGCACTAAACTATCAAGTAGTCATCATATTGAGCTAGCCAAACGTTCATAACGTCTGCATCTGCTCCTGCAATAGGTCTGTCACCTAGCGGTGCATTAAGGACATAATTCTTCTGTGCAGCAATGAGGATAAACCTCAAATCACGGATCCAATCCACATCATTGCTACTAACATCTTTCAACACAATTTTCTCTAGGAATATATCAAAATAAACATATGAAAGCAACAACGCAAGCTATTGATCTACAACATAATTTGCAAAATACTACCAGGACTAAGTTCATGATAAATTTAAGTTCAATTAATCATATTACTTAAGAACTCCCACTTAGATAGACATCTCTCTAGTCATCTAAGTGATCACGTGATCCAAATCAACTAAACCATGTCCGATCATCACGTGAGATGGAGTAGTTTCAATGGTGAACATCATTATGTTGATCATATCTAATATATGATTCATGATCGACCTTTCGGTGTCCGTGTTTCGAGGCCATATCTGTATATGCTAGGCTCATCAAGTTTAACTTGAGTATTCCGCGTGTGCAACTGTTTTGCACCCGTTGTATTTGAACGTAGAGCCTATCACACCCGTTCATCACGTGGTGTCTCAGCACGAAGAACTTTCACAATGGTGCATACTCAGGGAGAACACTTCTTGATAATTAGTGAGAGATCATCTTATAATGCTACTGTCAAACAAAACAGAATAAGATGTATAACAGATAAACATCATATGCAATCAAAATATGTGACATGATATGGCCATGATCATCTTGCGCCTTTGATCTCCATCTCCAAAGTACTGTCATGATCTCTATCGTTACCGGCACGACACCATGATCTTCATCATCTTGATCTATATCAATGTGTCGTCACATGGTCGTCTCGCCAACTATTGCTCTTGCAACTATTGCTATCGCATAGCAATAAAGTAAAGCAATTATTTGGCACTTCCATCTTATGCAACAAAGAGACAGCCATAGGGCTTCTTCCAGTTGCCAACAAAACATGATCATCTCATACAACAACTTATATCTCATCACGTCTTGACCATATCACATCACAACATGCCCTGCAAAAACAAGTTAGACGTCCTCTACTTTGTTGTTGCAAGTTTTACGTGGCTGCTACGGGCTTAGCAAGAACCGTTCTTACCTACGCATCAAAAACCACAACGATAGTTCGTCAAGTTAGTGATGTTTTAACCTTCGCAAGGACCGGGCGTAGCCACACTCGGTTGAACTAAAGTGAGAGAGACAGACACCCGCCAGCCACCTTTAAGCACAAGTGCTCGTAACGGTGAAACCAGTCTCGCGTAAGCGTACGCGTAATGTCGGTCTAGGCCGCTTCATCTTACAATACCGCCGAACCAAAGTATGACATGCTGGTAAGCAGTATGACTTGTATCGCCCACAACTCACTTGTGTTCTACTCGTGCATATAACATCAACGCATAAAACCTAGGCTCGGATGCCACTGTTGGGGAACGTAGTAATTTCAAAAAATTTCCTACGTACACGCAAGATCATGGTGATGGCATAGCAACGAGAGGAGAGAGTGTTGTCCACGTACCCTCGTAGACCGTAAGCAGAAGCGTTATAACAACGCGGTCGATGTAGTCGTACGTCTTCACGATCCGACTGATCCAAGTACCGAACGTACGGCACCTCCGAGTTCAGCACATGTTCAGCTCGATGACGATCCCCGGGCTCCGATCCAACAAAGCTTCGGGGATGAGTTCCGTCAGCACGACGGCGTGGTGACGATGATGATGCTCTACCGGCGCAGGGCTTCGCCTAAACTCCGCGGCGATATGACCGAGGTGGAATATGGTGGAAGGGGGCACCGCACACGGCTAAGGAACGATCCGTAGATCAACTTGTGTGTCTATGGGGTGCCCCCGCCCCCGTATATAAAGGAGCCAGGGGGGAGGAGGCAGCCGGCCAAGGAGGGCGCACCAAGGGGGGAGTCCTACTCCCACCAGGAGTAGGACTCCCTTCTTTCCTAGTTGGAATAGGAGAAGGGGGAAAGAGGAGGAAGAGGGGAAGGAAAGGGGGCGCGCCGCCCCCTTCCCTTGTCCTATTCGGACTAGGAAGGGGAGGGGCGCGCGGCCCCCTCCTGCCTCCTTCCCTCTTCTCCCTCGAGGCCCATGTAGGCCCAATAACCCCCCGGGGGGTTCCGGTAACCTCCCGGTACTCCGGTAAAATGCCGATTTCACCCAGAATGATTCTGATGTCCAAATATAGGCTTCCAATATATCGATCTTTATGTCTCGACCATTTCGAGACTCCTCGTTACGTCCGTGATCACATCCGGGACTCCGAACAAATTTCGGTACATCAAAACTTATAAACTCATAATAAAACTATCATCATAACGTTAAGCGTGCGGACCCTACAGGTTCGAGAACTATGTAGACATGACCTAGAACTATTCTCGGTCAATAACCAATAGCGGAACCTGGATGCCCATATTGGTTCCTACATATTCTACGAAGATCTCTATCGGTCAAACCGCATAACAACATACGTTGTTCCCTTTGTCATCGGTATGTTACTTGCCCGAGATTTGATCGTCAGTATCCAATACCTAGTTCAATCTCGTTACTGGCAAGTCTCTTTACTCGTTCCGTAATGCATCATCCCGTAACCAACTCATTTGGTCAAATTGCTTGCAAGGCTTATAATGATGTGCATTACCGAGAGGGCCCAGAGATAACTCTCCGACAATCGGAGTGACAAAACCTAATCTCGAAATACGCCAACTCAACATGTACCTTCGGAGACACCTGTAGTACTCCTTTATAATCACCCAGTTACGTTGTGACGTTTGGTAGTACCCAAAGTGTTCCTCCGGTAAACGGGAGTTGCATAATTCTCATATTTACAGGAACATGTATAAGTCATGAAGAAAGCAATAGCAGTATACTAAACGATCAAGTGCTAGGCTAACGGAATGGGTCATGTCAATCACATCATTCTCCTAATGATGCGATCCCATTAATCAAATGACAACACATGTCTATGGTTAGGAAACATAACCATCTTTGATTAATGAGCTAGTCAAGTAGAGGCATACTAGTGACTATATGTTTGTCTATGTATTCACACATGTATCATGTTTTCGGTTAATACAATTCTAGCATGAATAATAAACATTTATCATGAAATAAGGAAATAAATAATAACTTTATTATTGCCTCTAGGCCATATTTCCTTCAGCCATGAATCTGGCAGGACCTGTCTAGAATTTTATCTAGGCTGGATGGACCATCTCTGCTGCCTTTAAATGACTTTTTCCGTTGATCGGGTCTAGAGCCCCTAAATCCGGCATTTACCGATGTATTGTCTGGGCTTTCTTCATTGTTTTGATGTTTGTTTTTATTTCGTCGTGGTTTTCCATTACCATCCCTGACTTCGGATGTGCCAGGATCGCTGGTGCTGCTATGGGCTAACCAGTTGTCCTCTCCCACACAAAAGCGGGTCATGAGTGTAGTTAGGGATGCCATTGTCCTTGGATTTTCCTGGCCGAGGTGTCTGGCAAGCCATTCATCCCGGACATTGTGTTTGAAAGCTGATAAGGCTTCGGCGTCCGGACAATCGACAATTTGGTTCTTCATGAGAAATCTGTTCCAAAGCTTACGGGCTGACTCTCCGGGTTGTTGGGTTATGTGACTTAGATCGTCTGCATCCGTAGGTCAGACATAGGTCCCTTGAAAATTGGCCCTGAAAGCGTCCTCAAGTTCTTCCTAGCTTCCAATGGAATTTTCGGGGAGGCTTTTTAGCCAATGCCGAGTTGGTCCTTTTAGCTTGAGGGGTAGGTATTTGATGGCATGGAAATCGTCTCCACGAGCCATGTGGATGTGAAGAATAAAGTATTCTTTCCAAGCTGCAGGGTCTGTCATTCCATCGTATGCCTTGATATTTATGGGTTTAAACCCCTCTAGAAGTTCATGATCCAGCACCTCATTGGTGAAGCACAGGGGGTGTGCAGCACCCCTGTATTTTGCTGTGTTGTGGCATGGGTCCGATGGTTGTAGTGCTCGGTGTCGGTTCCGAACTGGTAAGTGGCCGGGATATTTGGTTTGATAGCCATGATCCTGTGCAGGAACACTTTCCCTGGATCCATAGATGGACCTGGTTCTGCTACCCTTTTTGTCCAGGTCTTCACGGAAATCGTGTTTCTGGCCCTGGGTTGCGACCTCCCTTGCTTTATGGGGAGGGTGTGCGGGTTTGTGTGCGGCGTTGTTAGCCACTCTGTCTCGACCACGAGGTGGTCGGTCTGGTTGGTCGGCCGTATTGTTATTCAGCGGTATGGGCGTGATAGCCTCGTCATCGAATTCGGGCAGCAGATTACGTTTGGGATAGCTCTTTGTTTGTTGATTACCACCGTATTTTTTCTCAGTGTCGAGCACTTCGTTCCATCTATCATTGAGCGTATCCTGTGCGGCTTTAAGCCATTGCTTCTGCTTCTTCAAGCTCCTCGCGGTGGCAATAAGTCTCTAGTGGAGGCGCTCTTGTTCCAAGTGTTTTTCTGGGATGATGAATGCATCGTCATCCAGACTGATCTCCTCTTCGGAGACAGGTTGATAATTTGTATCTTCGGCATCGCTGTGATGGGACAACGGCCCCAGATTGTGTTTGCCGACTCCTTGCTCGTCCTGCTCCATTGCTGGGTCTGCGGGGTCTTCATTATCTTCGGTGTCGTCCGGAGTGTTATTTTCTCTTGTGCCGGTATTGCTGTTTTTACCATGGCGTGGTTTAGAGCGGCGCCGCTGACGTCGGCGCTTCGGCTGCTTCTCAGGAGGCTTATCCTCAACTGGATCCTTTTTGTCATCACCATTGTCTTCTTTGGGTGTAGCCACCATATATATGTCTTATGAGGAGGTGGCTGTCGGTGTCAAAACCGGAGGATCTCGGGTAGGGGGTCCCAATCTGTGCGTCTTAGGCTGATGGTAACAGGAAGCAAGGGACACAATGTTTACCCAGGTTTGGGCCCTCTCGATGGAGGTAAAACCCTACTTCCTACTTGATTAATATTGAAGATATGTGTAGTACAAGAGTAGATCTACCACGAGATCATAGAGGCTAAACCCTAAGAGCTAGCCTATGATGGTATGATTGTAATTGTGATCGGTCTTCTACCGACCATCCTCTCCGGTTTATATAGACACCGGAGAGAGCTAGGGTTTACATGGAGTCAGTTACAAGGAAGGAAATATAATATCCGGATCGCCAAGCTTGTCTTCCACGCAAAGGAGAGTCCCATCCGGACACGGGCTGAAGTCTTGAGTCTTGTATCTTCACGCTTTAATAGTCCAGACGATGTACATAGTCCGGCTGTCCGGATACCCCCTAATCCAGGACTCCCTCAGTAGCCCCTGAACCTGGCTTGAATGACGGTGAGTCCGGTGCGCAGTCTTGTCTCCGGCATTTCAAGGCGGGTTCCTCCTTCCGAATACTCCAGGGTTGTTATCAAACACGTAGACCGTGTCCGGATCTACAAGATGATCTTCACACAACATTGTAGGGATCATAGCATAAATCCGCTCTGCCGGCAATCTTCGTACGTCGTGCCCTTGCATCGTGGCCTGGTCCAACACGAACCGGCGTTTCCTGCTCCACCTCGACTCGTGTTGCGAGGTGGTTCTATTGCCATGTCCTGCCAAAGCAGAGATCGTGTTCCTCTTATTACGAGATCTTTCATCAATATGGGCGTGTGTGACCCTACGGCGACCGTTGGTATGACTCCGTGTATTTTAGATAAGTCTCAAGCAGTCACACTAAGGACTCTTGATATTCATTCCATTTATAAAGGGGTCAAGGCCTATGCCTCTTTTCCACCTCCCCTGCTCCTTCTTGCACCTCGAGTTCTAACACCCAAGGCCCAAGCTCCAACACCCCAGATCCTCCAACATGTCCGGATCCGATGCAAAAGGACGGTGGGTGGCCTCCTCGATTCAAGAGGAGGACATTACGAAGCATAGGGAGGTCGGATACCTGACTGCCGATATCCAGCACAGGCTTCCTGCTCCGGGGCAAGTCCCCTACGACGGAGCCCAATGAGAGTGTTGTGTTTGTTCCTCACTTCCTCCGAGGCCTGGGCCTCACCCTCGACCCCTTTGTGAGTGGGCTCATATTCTACTATGGGTTGGATTTTCATGATCTGGCTCCAGACGCCATCCTCCATATCTCATCGTTCATTATTGTGTGCGAGGACTTTCTCCATGTCTCCCCACACTTCGGCTTATGGATCAAGACCTTCAATGTGAAGCTAAAGATGATCGAGGGGCGACATGCAGAGTGCGGAGGTGCTATAATAAGCAGGAATGCTGATGCCCCATGGCCAGAGGGTTCTTTCGTGGAAGTATCCGATGTATGGCAACGGAGGTGGTTTTATGCTACAGCTCCCAGGGGCACAAAGTGGGTGGCTGCCCCCGAGTTCCGCTCGGGCCCTCCGTCACAGTTAGCATCTTGGACCGATGTAGCACGGAATTATGGGCCTGCTGGCGATGTACCAGAAGTGCAGAATCACATACGGGAGCTCATTGAGAGGGACATAAGTCTTGTCAGCATAATGCAAGTGATGCTAGTCCGACGGATGTTGCTGTGCAAACGTCGGCCTCTCCGGATGTGGGAGTTCAATCCGGAGGGTCCGCGGACTGTTAAGCACTTCTTCGGCCTAAAGCTCGAAGGGATGTGTAAATTATTCTTCGGACCACATGTAAAGTGTCCGGACACCATCGAGGATGCGGGCCTAAGCTGCAATCGCCTAGATGCCCAAGTAAGTAACCTTAAAGCCAGACACTTCATTTATATTTATCATAACTATTATTCTGACAATCCCTCCATGGCCAGTAATGGCTCAACAAGGCGGAGAGAATCAGGTGTCCGGCGCCACTTCCTGAAGGCTCGCCTGGTCCAACCATTGCAAAGATGCTTGGATGGGCGCCCAGCAAAATCCCCTCAGGGAAAGGCGAAGGAAAGGGCAGTGAAGCCGAACTTCACGCACTACGCATCCAGATCGGGAGAATCGCTACCTCTCCTATGGAGGATAGCCGGGAATGGGAGGTTAAAGCCTCCTGCCCACACGGGAAGAAGAGGGCAGCCTCCGAAGACTTGGAGGCGGAGACGCCCAAGGAAGGGAAGAAGGTATCACTAGGGGGCTCTGCCGCGACGGGCACCCTCACCGCATCGTGCCCACCAACAGGCCAGCCCTCCATGGAGCTGTAAGTTATTCACTAATTCGGAGGTATGTTGTTACTCCGAGATCCATAACTGGGACTTCGTCTTTTGCAGTCCGGCGAGCAGCTCTTCTCAACAGAGTTCGTCTTCGGGGGATCTTCGTCCGGAGATGATGGAGAGTGAGACCCCACCCACCTCTCCAACTCATGAAGCGGGCGACACGGAGGTGTCATCACGGAAGAGTCCGGATCTGCCGAAGCCGGACGTTAACACGTCAGTCGCTCTGAGCCCGGAGTGTTCGGCTCCCACGGGGGGCGATGAGAAGGGTCCAGCACAGTTCGATGTCCGGCCGGACGTACTGACAGGCTTTCTGGAGCGAGCCGCGCTCTCGGAGGAGCACCGCTCTTTAATGAGCATGGTGCTTACAAAGATTTCATCCGGTACCAGCGGTTTTAATGAGGCATTTACAAGCCTGCTCAAAGGCTTTGAGGTATGTATTGAAAATGCACTATTTTTTGGTTATGAAGCACGCGCTAGGTGTGCTCCCTATGGATAGTAGCCCCTGAGACTCTAGTTGCCCGCCATAGGAGGCAAATGGGGGATTATATAGTAATGGCTGCGATGTATATGTGCGCAGGTATATAAGGATCCGACAGCCGACCAGTCTGTTGAAGTTGCCGAACTAAGGAGGCAGATCGGATCTATTGATGCCGATATCATGCTGGTGAACAAACGGCTGGAGGAGTCACAGGGTATGTGCTTTGCTTCCCTTATTATGTTGTATAGGAAAATGCGAGAGTGGCATAATGTTAATGCCATGTGTTTGCACTGCAGATGGTGCTGCTGCCGTGGAGGCCCTGAGGGCGGAACTTGCTCAGGCCAAGGAACAAGCTTGGGCTAGCAATGCGGCTGCCCTAAAGGCGGCCGAAGAGTTGAGAGCCGAACAGGCTGCTCATCGCCGAAGCGAGGAAAAAATAGCCGAAATGGCTGACGAGTTGAAAAATGCCACCGACTGGTATGTACTCCTTGAAGAGGAGAATAAGGCTAGTTCGGCCGAGCTGGACAAGGCACTTAATGCCGCCAAGGAGATGCGGACCATGGTCCGGGGTATGCGGGAGGAGCTCCAACAGGCCGACAAAATCATGGCTGGGGGCTCCTACTTATTGCGGACGAAGTTTTTGGATCGGAAGTATGCTCCCCTGGCTAGGCGCTGGAGTTCTGCAGACGCGTATGCGGACCTGGCGAATAGTACAGCTGACACTGCTAAGTTCTTCGAGGGTCAAGGTGATAAAGAAGTGGAGAAGCTTTTCTGGTCGCAGTCCAATGCTCCCACTCGCTCCCTGCCGCTAAATGAGAAGGTGGCTGCTATGGCGGAGCTCCACAGGCTGTCTGGGCTTGCGATGCGATTTGTAATAGACCATCTTTGGCCGAAGGGGCCTAAGCCGGACAACTACTTTGGTTTGGTGCAGCAATTCCTTGGGGTCGTGTCTTGGATTGACGCCATGAGGAGGTCGGCGTGCATAGAGGGTGCGCGGATGGCTCTTGCCCGTGTAAAAGCCTATTGGACGGATATGGAGGCCACCATTATAGGGACCCAGGATCTGGCGGGAGGCCAATATCCGGCCGAGCACTACTTGGCGCAGGTCACAGAAGGTGCCCGCCTAATAGAGGCGCAGTGCTCGAAGAATATATTGTTCGAATGATAAGTCGAATCATTGTAAAAAACAATGTTTATTTTGATTATGAGGCTATGTTTATACTTTTTGCCTGGAAGTATGATTGTGTCACCTTTTCAGCCATTTTTATATAGATATGAGTAGTCCGAAAGTTAGCAGTCGTTGGCTTCAGCCCCCACGCATACAATGCGGGGGTGTTCGCGAGAAATATGCTTAATCACACTTGATCCAACGTCTTGGTCCATTAAGGAGGTGATCGCATGTCGAACTAGGCAACCATACTATATAGCTGTAACACTTTCGCTTAGCCATGGGGGTCTAACAGTGGGGCTACTATGTAGCCCCTGGTACATTCGCATGCATCCGAATACGGGCGCGTATGTACGTGGCCGGAAAACGGCCCTTCGTTAATGCGGAGGAATCCTTAAAGATTCTGGTGAGTCTTTGAGTGGTTGAACAGTCTCTCGATGTATCATGATAGTCAGTTTTCGGCTTTCTCTACTGAGGCACTCATCCGGAATAACCAGTGCACAATCGCAGTAGTTCTCTTTTGGCCTGCCTTAGCCGATAATAACGGAACATAAGGCGGCAAACCAAGGAGCCGGGCAAACCCAACATTTGACCAAAGACATGATTCGGAGCTGATGCATATAAGGCCAAACTTGTGACGCCGAACTCTCCTGAAGGTATTCGGTCTTTGTAAAACAAAACAGGCTGACGAAAGCCTGCTATAAACCCTAAGGTTCCAGGTACGTGCGATGAATCTGTCATGGCGAAATGCCAATAACGGCAGTATCCTCTGTGGGTATGGAACCATGGGATGGTTAAACAACAAGAGGCAGTAGAAAAGGTTTACACAGGGGCTTAATCTAAAAAAAACCTGTTGAATGGGGCCCTGCTGCACGTCTGCGCCTTTGTCTCTGTTGTGCCGTATCCTGGAAGGGTATCGCGTGGACATTGTCTGTGAAAAAAGAAAACTCGTAGGAGAGTACAAGATAAGTATGCGATTAATAATAAAAGTGTAAGATGTTGGCCTGCCAGTAAGGTTGAGCCAGACGTGGGGCTGTGTTAAATATTTATATCCCCTGGTATCCGTTATGGGATTACATATACGGTGCCCTGGTTTAGTTTTATTTGGGCTACCGGACTCGTCTAACCGTGTCTGTGGTCGTAATGACCAGTCATGTTTTTGATATTTGGAGGCTGCTTACAGTTCGGCCGCCAGGGCCGTCGCGTGTTCCTCTGCACGTGAAGAGCGCTATGTGATTCCGCTAACGGTGATGACGCCACGTGGACCGGGCATCTTGAGTGTAAGGTAGCCATAGTGCGGCAATGCGTTGAAGCGGGCGAAGGCCGTTCTTCCGAGCAATGCATGATAGCCGCTCTGGAAGGGGGCAAAGGTGAAGAGTAGTTCTTCGCTTCTGGAGTTGCCTGGGGAGCCAAATGTTACTTCTAGCACGACAGAGCCCCTGCCATAGGTTTGAACGCCTGGTATCACCCCTTCAAAGGTGGTGTTGCTTTGGCTAATTCTGGATGGGTTTTATCCCCATTCTGTGGATAGTGTCCTCATATATTAAATTGAGGCTACTGCCGCCGTCCATGAGGACACAGGTGAGACGGTATCCGTCGATTATTGGGTCAAGCACCAAGGCCTATGATCCTCCGCACCGAAAACTAGTTCAGCTGTCCATGTGATGAAAGGTGATCGGACGAGACATCCAGGAGTCATATGTGGGTACGATGGGCTCTACGTCATGCGCGTCGCTGAACGCGCGTTCGTGCCTTCTCGTGAATGTGTGAGTCACATGGATCATGTTTACTGTTTTAACCTCTGGCGGGAATTTTTTCTGTCCCCCAGTGTTCGACTCGCGAGGTTCGTCCTCGTCTTCACTTGGTGTTTCCTTCCCCTTGTGTTCGGCATCTAATTTGCCGGCCTGCTTGAAGACCCAACACTCTCTATGCGTGTGGTTCGCAGGTTTCTCCGGGGTGCCATGAATTTGGCATAGTCTGTCCAGGACTCTGTTCAGACCGAACGATCCCTCTTTACTGCCTTTAAATGGCTTCTTTTGCTAATCAGGTCGAGAGCCCCTGAATCAAGCGTTGACCATCGTGTTATCCGAGCTCTCTTCCTTGTTTTGGCGTTTGTGTTTATTAAGCCGTGGCTTCCTGTTGCCATCCCTTATTTCAGATGTGCTAGGGTCGCTGGTGCCTTTACGGGCTAGCCAGCTATCTTCACTCGCGCAAAAGCGGGTCATAAGGCCTGCTAAGGCTGCCATTGTCCTTGGCTTTTCTTGGCCGAGGTGCCGGGCGAGCCACTCGTCGCGGATGTTGTGTTTGAATGCTGCTAAGGCTTCAGCGTCCGGACAATCGACAATTTGATTTTTCTTAGTGAGAAATCTGTTCCAAAGCTTGTGGGTGGACTCTCCGGGCTGTTGGATTATGTGACTTAGATCGTCTGCATCCGGAGGCCGGACATAAGTCCCTTGGAAGTTGGCCCTGAAAGCGTCCTCGAGTTCCTCCCAACTCCCGATTGAGTTTTCGGGGAGGCTTTTCAACCAGTGTCGAGCTGGTCCCTTCAACTTGAGGGGAAGGTATTTGATGGCATGGAGGTCATCCCCACGAGCCATGTGAATATGCAGGATAAAATCCTCGATCCAGACCCCTGAGTCTATCATTCCGTCATATGCCTCTATGTTCACAGGTTTGAAGCCTTGTGGGAATTCATGGTGCAGTACTTCTTTGGTGAAGCATAGGGGGTGAGCATCCCCTCTGTATCTGGGCGCGTTGTGGCATGTAGTCGGCTGTTGTTGTGTCCGGTGCTTATTCCGAACTGGTATTTGGCTTGTATGAGCGTTTGGGTGACCATAGTTCCTCGCCGGGGTGTGTCCTTTAGATCCATAGATGGACCTGGCTGCACCGGCCTTCTTATCCAGCTTCTCACGTAGATCGTGCGCGGTGTCAGTAGCCGCTCTATTGTGGTTGTGAAGCGGTACGTCTGGTCTCCTGGTTGTATTATTCTTTGGTGGAACAGCCTCGTCGTCGAATTCTGGCAATAGCTTGCGTTTTGGATAGCTTTTTGTATGGCGATCGTCGCCATATCTTTCTTCAGTGTCTAGCAGTTTATTCCATCTGCGACTGAGCTTTTCCTATGCATCTTTAAGCCATTGTTTCTGCTTCTTTAGACTTCTTGCTGTGGCCATAAGCTTTCGGTGGAGGTTGTCTCGTTCCACTCGTTCGTCCGGAATGGTGAATGCATCGTCGTTCGGACTGTGTTCCTGTTCTGGGGCGATTTCATGAGCTCGGCCCTCCGGATCATTGTGATCGGGTATTTGTTCCGAACTCGGTTTGGCGTCACCTGGCTCATCCTGCTCCATCGCTGGGTCCATGTGGTCATTACTGCCTTCGATGTTTACTGGTATATCAACCCTTCTTGCGGTCTTGTCACTATTTTTACTATTGCTGGACTTTGAGCGGCGTCTGTGCCGCCGTTTTGGCTTTTGCCTGGGTGTTTTATCTTCCGGATTATCGCTGTCGTCCTTCTTCGGCGTATCCACCATGTATATATCATGTGACAAGGTAGTAGTCCCGCGCCCCAGAGATTCTGAAGATTCTCCTGCATCGTCGTCCATACCGTCGATGTCTTCGGAGTCGAAGTCAAGAACGTTGGTTAAATCATCAATCGTGGCAATGAAGTGGGTGGTGGGTGGGCAACGAATTCCTTCATCACCTGCTTCCCACTCAGGCCGGACGTAGTTCGGCCCAGAGTCTCCTGACAAAGAGAGAGACCTTAATGAGTTCAGCATGTCGCTAAAGGGCGAGTGCTGGAAGACGTCCGCAGCGGTAAACTCCATTACCGGAGCCCAACCTGGCCCGACTGGCTCGAGGGTATGCGGACCGGGACCAATAACCGGATACGAGTCCGGGGGCCCGAGGTTATAGGCCTCAATAGAGGTGAGACCTGTGTTTGGCTCCACCGCCGATGAGTATGCGGCCCGTGGGGCGGGGTCCACCCCTCCGACCTTAGGCAACGCAACCTATTCTGGATTTAGATCCGGGGCTATTGCAGGGATGGTATCCCGAGCATTGTCCGACAGCAGGTCAGGCCGTGTTCGTCGTGACTATCCAGCGCTCCTGGCACAGGCCCGAATCCATCAAAGATCAAGTCTCCGCAAATATCCGCCGTGTATTTCAAGTTTCCGAACCTGACCTGGTGGCCAGGGGCGTAGCTGTCGATCTGCTCCAGATGAACAAGTGAATTGGCCCGCAGTGCGAAGCCGCCAAACACAAAGATCTGTCCGGGGAGAAAAGTCTCGCCCTGGACCGTGTTGTTGGCGATTGAAGACGCCTTCAAGCCCCAAAGCGACGACACAGAGGAACTCTCAATGAAAGCACCAATGTCGGTGTCAAAACCGGTGTATCTTAGGTAGGGGGTCCCGATCTGTGCCTCTTAGGCTGATGGTAACAGGAAGCACGGGACACAATGTTTACCTAGGTTCGGGCCCTCTCGATGGAGGTAAAACCCTACTTCCTGCTTGATTAATATTGAAGATATGTGTAGTACAAGAGTAGATCTACCACGAGATCATAGAGGCTAAACCCTAAGAGCTAGCCTATGATGGTATGCTTGTAATTGGGATCGGTCTTCTACGGACCATCTTCTCTTGTTTATATAGACACCGGAAAGAGCTAGGGTTTACATGGAGTTGTTTACAAGGAAGGAAATATAATATCCGGATCGCCAAGCTTTTCTTCCACGCAAAGGAGAGTCCCATCCGGACACGGGCTGAAGTCTTGAGTCTTGTATCTTCATGCTTTAATAGTCCGAACGATGTACATAGTCCGGCTGTCCGGATACCCCCTAATCCAGGACTCCCTTAGTGGCTGTCCAGCGCCCTGTGGGCGGTGGTTCCTGTTCTTCTCCCGCATCATCATCCATACCATCAATGTCTTCGGAGTCGAAGTCAAGCATGTCGGTTAAGTCGTCGACAATGGCTATCAAGTGGGTGGTGGGTGGGTAACGAAGTTCTTGTCCATCCGCTTCCCACGCAAGCCGGACATAGTTTGGCCAAGAATCTCCTACCAAGGAGAGGGATTTTAATGAGTTTAACACACACTACAAAAAAAGACACATCCGTGACATCTTGGGCCGAACGAATTTTTTTCTGTCATACTTATGACACTTCAATGACGATAATTGTGACAAAACCCGGTATCATCATAGATGTGGTGGGCTCCTACTTCTATGACAAAAAATCATGATAGAAAATGGGCTTTTCGTCCTGGACAGGCCGGAGACGCAGCTGCATGACATTCTTTGGGCCATCCATGATGGAAAAAACCATGATACAAGCGAGGGTGAGGAAACTATCGGGGTGTTCCCGGTTACGGTGGGTGGTCGGGGTCGAGCGATGCGTGTTTCTCTCGTACACGTACGCGCGTGGGTGCGAGGCGTTGGGCTGTAACTGAACCTGAGCGAGGCGTTCGCCTATACTGAACTCGAGCGATTGCACTGCAGGCTACGCGTTATTGAACCCGAGCAATCGATCGATGGCTGTTAACTGAACCCGATTGAGTGATTCCTTCACTACTGCTGCTAACTGAAGCCGGTCGATGCTGCCTCTGGATGAGCAGTGA
>NC_057798.1:624374302-624435637 GCF_018294505.1 Triticum aestivum
GGACCCCGATCGATCGAGCCGGTTGGGGCGGGATGAAAAGGACCCCGTGGAGGGCTGGATGAACAGGACGACCCCGTGGAGGGCTGGATGAACAGTAGCCGGTGAAGGGGTGGATGAACAGTAGCCCGTGGAGGGGTGGTTGAATAGGAGCCCGTGGAGAGGGGTGGTTGGACAGTAGCCGGTGGAGTAGCGCACGGTGGAGGCTGGATGAACAGGAGCCCATGGATGAACAGTCGCAGGTGGAGGCCGGAGGAGGTCGACGGTGGATGAACAGCAGCCTGTGGAGGCTGGGGGAGGTCGACGGTGGAGATGAACAGTATCCCGTGGAGTCCCGTTTTGCGGTAGGCCACACCCCTCCCGATGAACTGGACCCCTGTTTCGACCGTAGCGCTCCAACACAAGTCCATTTCCTCC
This sequence comes from Triticum aestivum, assembly GCF_018294505.1. Lineage (NCBI taxonomy): Eukaryota > Viridiplantae > Streptophyta > Magnoliopsida > Poales > Poaceae > Triticum > Triticum aestivum. The sequence continues at coordinate 624,374,717 of NC_057798.1, forward strand.
ATTTTGCGGTACGCCACACCCCTCCCGATCAACAGGACCCCATTTCGACTGCAGGAAGTCCCACACAAGTCTGTTTCCTCCATTTTGCGGTATGCCAGACCCCTCCCGATGAACAGGATCCCATTTCGAACGTGGCCGGTCGAACACAAGGCCGTTTCCTCCACTGTGGGGTACGCTAGGCCTTGTTTCCATCGCCTTTTCCGTCCAAGCCCTCCCGATGAACACGACAACGCATTCCGTCCTGACCCAGCCGGTTGGCTCCCCATGAACATGATGATGACGCTGTTTCTCCGTTCTGACCCAGCCATGTCACGAGCCCTGGTAGTACGTATGCGTGAGTAGGCGTTCGAGACCCCTCCCGTATGTACGTACGTGGCCGTATTTTCTTTCTTGCACACTGGCCGCTGTACGTACGTGTACATGCTACATGTGCGCCTCTACTATGACACGTGCGCGCCTCTACATCGACCGGTATGTACGTACACGTTCATGATTAGAATGACAACACTAGGTACACTTCGACTAGGTGGGTCCCGACTGTCAGGTACTTCCTTGCGTGCGAAGATGTAGATGGTGGCTCCTAGCAGTGAGGGGGGCGAATCGTTTTTCTTTTTTTTTGCCTAAACGCACTTCCTTGCGTGCGAAGATGTAGCTGGTGGGTCCCCGCAGTCAGGGGGGAAACATTTTTTTGCGAAATATGGTGGCCCGTCCGGTGGGTCCCTGCTGTCAGGTGGAGGAATAATTATTTTGCGCGTAATAAGGAGGCACTTCCGGTGGGTCCGAGCTGACAGCGGGGGGGAACGTTTTTTCGAAATATGGTGGCCCGTCCGATGAGTCCTAGCAGTCAGGGGGGAAACATTTTTGTGCGAAATACGGTGGCCCGTCCGGTGGGTCCCTGCTGTCAGGTGGAGGAATAATTATTTTGCACGTAATAAGGAGGCACTTCCTTGCGGCTGCCATGGACCCAGCTGTCAGCCTCTCCAAGTACAGTACTCTTCCAATGGAAGTCGGTCGTTGACCATATTGACCGCGCCGCGCTGATAGCACCACGGCGATGGACGAGGGCGAGACCTAGGAAGGGGACAATGCGGAGCCGGGGAAGATGCGGCAGTGGATGCCCACGCAGAGAGGAGTACGAGGGTTCACTGGTTTGGCTGCGGTGTGAGGCTGCCGTCGTCGTAGAATAACCGGGGGTGTGGGTGAGTGGAGGGATGGCCTGGCCAGCAGTGGGAGTAGTAGGGGGCGGTGAGGCCTCCGTGGCAGCACATCTGGCCACGGGAGGCGGGAGAAGGCGGCACAACCAGCGCTGCTTTGGGCGACTGGAGCAAGAAGAGCAGAGGTTGAAGAAGCATGACAGCCGTTGGATGGACATCGTACGGTCACTGCAGCTAGAATCGTTTATATTGACTAAGTTGACAAAGCCTTTGGTACGCGTCAACTCAGTAGGCCCACAGGTCAGCTTCCGAAACGGTGCGCCCCAGATGTCAGGGGGAGGAATCATTTTTTGGGCGTGTGAAGCTAGAATATCCGAGATTGAAGAAGAAGCAGGGCATCGATTGGATGGATATCCGACGACCACTGCTGCTAGAACCGTGTGTTGACTATAAGTTTACAAAGCCTTGCATACGCATCAACTCTTTTTTTTTGAGGGGACGCGTCAACTTAGTAAGGCCACATGTGTGTGGCAGAGAACTTATAGCCCATTTGAGATTTGTAAGAATGTGCACCCCTTTTTGAATTCTAATGGAATTTACTACAACCCATTTACAGTTTGATGGGATATGAAATATTTTTATCCCGAAATTTCTATTTAGATTAAATACAATTTCAATATAAATTTGTATTACGTAAAAATCCAACGAAACATTGCGCTTGCAACAATTAATGAAATTAAAATTTTTTCAATATCCAAAAAATAACATTTTATAAAGTAATTACAGGTTTGGTGCATTTTTTATAATTACTACCCAGTTTTTATAATTACATCCTATTTATTATTTCTTAAAGCCCGTTTTCTTGTTAAGCCTAATGCATCCCTCCTAGGAAAGATTTGCAGCCCAGCGGGCAGAGAATAACAACTTGACCTTGTCTGGGTATTCCTAAAAAAAGTATAGATGGGCTAGCCATTTTCAGTTTGAAAGAAATATATGGGCTGAATATCTGGCCTGGGCTAGACGGGCGACAACCCGCCCAATTAATACCTACAGCGTTGTTTTTGTTGTTGTTCAGAGGAGAAAAAATAATATCTGGGCTAAGCATCGCTCAATAAAATCTCTGCAGTGATCACACCTCAAAAACACAAATATTGCTCGAGCTGCTTGGTCCCAGCTGTCGGCCGCTTCTTGTGCAATTCTCTCATTTATTGACTACATAGGTTGACAATGGTGTGGGACCGTGATGTCAGGAAACTAGGAGGAAGCAAAAAAACTTATAGTTTTATATAATAAGGAGGCACTTGCGTACGTGAGGCTATGGACCTGGTGGGTCCCCACTATCATCCTCTCCAAGCAAAGTCATGTCCTCGCCCACGCGCATTCTGCCCGAAACGGTCAGCGCCGCCCGCCCCGCTTCCCGGTGCAGGCAATTGCTCCCCCTTCAAACAACACAAGTGCCGTCCGTCCGTCCGTCTGCCGCCCACATTAATGATACGTGGTTGCCGAGGCGGCTACTCCAGTGCCACACGTCCGTCCCTCTGCCGCCCACCATTACTATATAAACTGCTGCGCCGACCATAGCCGCAGTCATCCGCATCTGCTCCCTTTCTCCTGTCGACACCACTACTTCCCACCATGGCTTCCTCGCGTTCCAGCGCTCTTTGGGACAGGCGGACGATGGACCACAAGGAGATGGCAGCCATTGCTGCCGACTGGCTGGCTGGCAGGCAGCCGGAGGACGACGACGTCCCAATGGAGAAGATGGTAGTCGATGATCCGGCGCCAACCCCATCCTCCACGCCATCCTCGCCGGCGCATTGCACCATGACCGTCGATGAGGCCCGTGCCCAATATATGGACACGGTGAGGCAGAAGCATGAGGAGCAGTTCCGGGAGGCGCAGGACGCCGCCGCCTACAACCACCATCTCCTCCAGGAGCACCTGCAGGCGGAGGAGCAGATTGTCACGGAGTGGGCGGAGCAGGAGGCGCTGCTCGACTTGTACCGCTCCGCCTACGAGGGCGGCCTCGAGCGCTGGCGGTACCGCATGTGGGTGGCGGAGGCTTTGACCGCCTACAAAGATGGCGATGAAGTGGGCAAGGCGCTGTTTGGCGAGATCGAGGACGAGGCAGAGGACAATGTCGGCTCTGACGTGTCCCCGCTCCGCTGGCATCGACGAGGCCCTGCTCCGCCGAGGCCCCGGGGTGCCAATACAAGGCAGAGGACACCACCGGCTCCGCCGAGGCCCCGCTCCACCAACAACGAGGTAGAGGACATCGCCGGCTCAGCCGAGGCCCCACCCTACCTGCAACGAGGGGGAGGATTTCCCCCGCTCCGCCGAGGCGCCGCCCGCCGGCAACAAGACAGAAGACATCGCCGGCTCCGCCGAGGCCCCGCCCCGCTGCCAACGAGGTCGCGCCACACAGAAAACAAGGAAGAGTAGAACATGGTAGGTCGCCGCCACTCGGGTCCAAGTAAGGCCACCGCTGCTACCCTCTGGTTGAAGCCAAGCTAGGTGGGTTGACCATTGATGGCCGGTTAGCTTCTTGGCAGCGACGTGGAGTCGGAGAGCTATGTTGGAGAAGGACGTTGCTTCTACTTAACTGCTGGTGTAGCTGGCTAGCTGACCCGTGGGCCCAACATGCATCCGGGAAACATGCCAGTTATGCAACTGCACCTGCAGTTAAGTCACCGAAGCTTCTGTTCGGCTCAGCCGGACACAAGTGGGTAGCTTTGGTTAATTAATTATACCTCTAGTGCACCCCTTTTTAGTTGAAGAATGTATGAAATGTAATGAAATCCGGCATGTTTATATGAAATCCGACCATGTGTGAATGAATTTATTTCGATTAATTTGAATTCTTGTATCACTGGCATTGGATGAACATGCAAAACAATACGTACTAGCATTATTCCCAGGGTGATCACCTCGTTTGCAGCAGTTTCACATGTACTCCCTCCGGTCCTTTCTAGTCTACATACAAGTTTTGTCTGCAGTCAAAGTATCTCTACTTTGACCAATCTTATAGAAAAAAGTATGCACTTTCACAATGTGCAAAGTAAAAAGGAACAGAAGGAGTACAAATAGTTTGAGCAGCTTTTTAGCATTCCTGTACATTGCAATCAAACACACAGGCCTGTCAATTCATAGAGAACATTAAAAACAATCGATGATTATGCATCTCAGCGATTCACATGTCAGAGCCAATATTTACTTCACAACTAAAGAATAAAGAAAAAATTGATCGACGCTGCTGACAGCAAAGGGCATCCCATTCGAAAATATCAAACACATGTCTTCTTGCTAAAATCAATGAGCAAAATTTGACAAGGTTGTCCCATTCCAAAATATCAAATGCCTATGATTGTGGAATGGGCAGGGTTTGCCATCAGTTCAGACATTGACATGGCACCTCGTGCTAAATAAACCAGTTTTTCTTTTTGTGCAGTTCCACCAAAATCAACCAAATTCGCGCATAGCTTGTATGATTTTGCCTTGAACTTATTGGCACCTCCTTTCTTGTGGTGGAAATGAATGATTCAATGTATTCATGAACATTTTGTGCAGTTCCATTGAAATCAAGCTGAGCACCCATGTTTGCACAAATACAAAAAAAGCAATTAGTATAAAGAAAAATGTACTATGAATTGACAGTTTAAACAGGCAGCTACATGGTCCATGTAGAGCACACTTTTAGAAAAATGAAACTCACCAGAAAGAATCCTAGAACAACAATGTACCTGCCCATCACAACAAGAAAATGGAGATTTGTCAGTCCTTCTGAGCTGAAGTTAGTTTGGACTTGTGGGGAGTAATGTAACCATCCTTCAACTGCTCCTTCTGATGAGAAGATAGACATGGCTTCTTCATCCTGGCATAATCGGAACTAGTCACTTCATGTACTCCATATTCTTCTTCAGAGGAGGATGATCCTGTTGTGCAAAGACAAGAGGACAACTAAATTCTTGCATCCCTGTTTGCTCGAAAATAAGGAAAGGAAATATTTAAAACAACACAGATGAAGCAGTTCTCAAGGACAATACCACTTTTTCATGACTGTATCTAAATAGTAGCACAACACCAATAGGGATGACAAAGCTCAATCGTATGGATGAAATCAGTGGGCGAGTACCAACCTTTGTCAGGAGGCTTATTGTGTAGAGCATACAGATCAAACACTTCTCCGGAACAATCTGTTGCTATCTACTGTGGTGGCCATGCTTACTATATACTCCTCGATTAGTTTAATTTTTCCAACATCTTCTTGTGCAGTTCCACTAAAATATATGATATCTTCAAAGAAGATCCCTGTTTACACAAGTAGAGATAATTATGTATTACATAATTAAGAGTGGTATCAAATTAGTGGCAAAACAATTGCTCATTCCAGCCATAGCAATAAATCAAGATGCAAAACTATATCATTACTTGTGTCATCACAGTCCCAGTGCTTCATTATAGCACCGGGAGTTGATTTTTGTTTTTCTTCCGCTTGTTCTTCCCCTTCATTACTTGGTTCAATAATAGACAAGCTTCGCCTTCAATGTAAGATTTGGCATGTCAATTAGGGAGCACAAGTATAGCACTAAACAACGACATTAATTTTCTGATGAAAGTGGCAAAATACAGGCCAACAGTTGTGAAATATCCTTATCTTACCTCAATGGGATATTACAGTGCACATGCAGATTGGAAGTCTTGTCTCCATTTGTGCAGTTCACTAAAATAAAGCAACATTACCGTACAAGTAGCACAACATATGAAAGCACACTTCAGAATCATGTGAAAGAAGGCTAGTACTGACCTCTCATGATGCGGAATTCAAACAACTCACAAGAAGAAGATCTGAACCAAATTTACCAACACGGATAGGAAGTAAGGTCTCCTCTTGTGCAGTTCCACTAAAATCAAGCAATCAAGCAACGTTGTTGGTGTAACATTTTGGTTGAACTGCACAAAACACTCTTAAAACAAAAGTGTTTTGTGCAATACAACAAAAGGTCACAATGGCAACGAGGTGAAGTAGATAACCCTATTTACACAGAGGTGCAAAGGAAACAAATAGTGGTCAATAACGGTCGATGACACTGAAGCCAACAAAAAGAAGCATCTACCTTATCTAAATGGGAAAGAAAGCAAGACAGTAGCATTTCTCAAATGGTGGCATTGATTAATATTAACATAGAGATTATATTAATAATAAAATTCGTTAAACATGTAATTTGCTTTTAACTGTGGCATTGCATCAATTTTCCAGCGGCATTATTAGAGGGTGTTTGTTTACAGGGACATTCTGGTGTAGGGACTAAAAAAACTCCGTGTCAGTCCCATCTAAACCAAACATGAGGGACTTTTAGGGACTAAAAGTGGGCATTTGGGACTAAAGAAAGAAGACCCTGAGGGAGAGTCTTTTTGGGATTTTTTCCAATAGTTGCCCCTGCCACACATTGCACCTTGTCTCTATTAGTTCATTACTAGGGGTAACATGGTCTTTTAGCATGTCATTTAATAACCTCTAGTCCATGTTTAGTCCCTGGAACCAAGCAGGTAGGGACTAGGGAGTTTTTAACCAAACACGGCCTTATATTAACAACAACTAAAGAGTTGCACGGGACAGTGGAAGCACCAGCACCATGTGCATCTACCGATGTACTGGGGTGCTACACAGTCTGTTGCAACAAACAACAAACAACCAAGGAGCATATTTGTGTTGGTCCCAGTTTTGTTATCTTTAGACACCTTTCACTATGTGAGCGCAACAAATCTAGTCCTGCTCAAACTCTACAACCTTGTCCCCCAAAACAAAAGATCAGTTTGTTACAGATGTGCATACTGTGTTTGTCATTGTTTTCCCTTCTCGACCAACGTAGGTGCTGGATAGCCAGTCTGTACTAGTACTTCCCCCCTTCCTTTCCTCTTTGAACCACGTCCTAGATTTATGCTATACAACTTTCCCCACTACTTTCCCCCATTCCTTTCGTCTTTGAACCATGTCTTAGATTCATGTGATACAACTTTCCCCACAACTTTCCCCCTTTCTTTCCTCTTTGGACCACGTCCTAGATTCATGCTATACAACTTTTCCCACTACTTTCCCCCCATTCCTTTCCTCTTTGAACCACGTCCTAGATTCATGGTATACAACTTTCCCCACTACTTTCCTGTTTGATCCAACACCTAGATTCGAGTGCAGAAGTGGAAAAAGCCCACATGCAGCTTGAGCAATGCATGTGGAATAAGTAAATTATACCTTAAGGTTCTTGGGGTGTGGTTCGGTGGGCGAACGGAGGCCGTTCGGACCACACTATGTACGGCGGCGAAGAAGAAGGGGTCGGAGGCCCTCCCGCGCCGCCGCTGGGTGAAAGTGAACAGCTGCACCGGTAGTGGATTCCCTCCCTCACCGATGGCAACAACATTAAGCCTCCTTCCCTTCCTGGTGGACGGATCCTGCCGGCTCTTTGATCAGCAGTGAGGGGGGAGAGAGAGGCCAACGGAGTCTTGTTTAGATCTGGAGAGGGTAAGAGAGTGTGAAGAGAGCAACTACAAGCACTGAGAGAGAGGCCAACGAACTCTTGTTTAGATCTGGGAAGGGTGAGAGAGTGTGAAGAGAGCAACTACAAGAGCTGAGAGAGAGGCCAACGAAGTCTTGTTTAGATCTGGAGAGGGTGAGAGAGTGTGAAGAGAGCAACTACAAGCGCTAAGGCTCCAACTTGTATATATATACTAGAGAGAGAGAGTGAACAGTGCAAACCCTAGAAAACAAGCGCCAAGGCTGCAGCTTATACGTGATGAGGTGATTATACGGTCACTACGAGATTGTATAGCTCCGTATCCATCCATTTTGACCAGTCAAAGAATCCTCCTGGAACGAATTATGCTCAAGTGTAGTTATTGAACCCGGCTAACCAGCTACACAACCCTCCTGTTATGTTCAACGAGAGGAAAATAACCTTTTAACATTCCTGCATTCGTGTGACAAGCATGCCGTGTTTTTTTTTTGTGTGTGGGAGTCATTGGGATTTAAATCATAATCATGGCATGTGGCTTCGGTGGTAAGACTATCCACAGTGGTGCAGAAATAATGCAGCCTTAGTCACCTTACCTCTCTCCATGTAGTATGTTGGGTCCCACCAGTCAGAGGGTGAAACAAACAAATTAATAAGAAAAATTAAAAGCGCCAGTGGTGTATCTTACCTCACACATCTCGCTACTGCTCGGGAACACTGTCCAATTGATCCCTCTGTTCGCTCACGTACTATTTTAAGTGAATCCTTATTATAACATGCACACAATTTTGGGCACTTGTATTCGACCAAAGTCAATGTGCCACCGTATCTTGTACCTCCGTCTAGGTGTAATAAGTCACGTTAGAAGGTGCAGCGGGACCAAGGTGCAAGCAGATTGGAGGAGAAGGAGAAACTTGACCGGTCATTCCTCCAATCAAAGCCCTGAGTTCTGTCTCTAAACGCAATAATTAATCCAAAAAACTAAGAGATGCCGTTTTAGCTACCATGCAGGGCCACATATTAACTCGCATGTAAGCCGCCTTTGATTTCTTGACTGATCAACGCATAGTTGTGCTCCATGCATTGGGTTTCCGAGGGAGATAAAAAGGCAGAGTAAGGAGCGTTTGGTTACATTGCTTAGGTTGGTCATAGTGGTGAGTACTACTCCCTCCGTCAGGTGTGTAAGTCATCTTACGAAAACCAAATAATCCCAGAACACTTAGGCGTGGTGCATTAACTTCTATCTCGTTTCTTGTTTCTTCACATATCAACCAATAAGAGACGAGGAGTGTGCATGCTTTTAATGACTTGAGACTACTACAAAACACGACATGAAGTGGTTGTTTCATTGCATGCAATGCTATTAATTAGCAAATAAACATTAATGTCTCTCATTTTTTCCTCCTCCTTGGTCACGGTGCACAACCTAAGATGACTTACTCACCTAGATGGAGGGAGTAGTAACATGCATATGTTAGTACTAGTCTACTATGTTACTACTACGTGAAGTTTGCCATCGGAAGTGAGCCGATCTGGCTCTCCTGAGCTAGCAAGGTTTTTCTAGCCCACCCAAGCTAGCTAGCCCACAAAAGCTAACATATTTTAACAGTTCCAAACGCCTAACCTTGCCCGGCTATGCTATAAGCTGTTCTTGCTAAGGATCCAAACGCTCCCTAAGTAACAACGCTCGCTAGCAACGAGGCCTGGAGGGGATTGAGATGTGAAGTTAATGGACGACGCCTAATTTTTTTGGGAATATCTGATTTTCGTCAGATGGCTTAACACCTATACGAAGGGAGTACTACTCCTCAGTCTAGTTTTGATGGAATATTCGTCACCTCTTCTCTTCTTGTACGTACTCCATTTGTATCTCACTTCCTGTGGCTTCGCACTCGCACAATTTTCCTATTCTATGAACCTGTGTGTGCGTGTGCGTCTTGTGTTTGTGTTTAGCAGCATGTGTGTGTTAGAGAGAGCGATAGATCGAACTACTCCTAAAGAGAGATGGTGTGTAGTGTACGATTTTATCCGTGAGAGTTGATGCATCCTCTCGTTTCCGGGCGTCTGGTAGGGATAGGCGGACAGCTGCCACGCCCACTCCTGACCAGCCTGGCCCACCCAAAGCCCCTCCATCGCCCGCATGCGCTTCCTGCCCGAAACGGTCAGCGCCGCTCCAAAGAATTGGTGCCACATTCATGCTCGGGAAGATTGGACGCGACCTCTCACTGGTGCCTGCGTTGAAGGGAGAAGCGGATTCAAGAGTGATGGTTGCTTCGTCCGTCCAACTTACTGCTGGGTCTATGTGATTTGACCGCTCATTGGTCATTATTACTGATGTGGTAGGACTGCTGGATGTCCCACGCTTTCGGCGAAAGGAGGTACTACGATTACAATTTTCTCCATTCTTACAGCGGAGGAGTGCAAGAGCAGTGAAAACACACAGGCTCAATGATTACATGGCCCACCTCACACTATCACCATATTTTCTGGACACCGTGTGACACCTAACTCTTTACATTGTACTCCCTCCGTTCCTAAATATAAGTCTTTGTAAAGATTCCATTAGGTGGAGTACATACGGAACAAAATGAATGAATCTACACTTAAAATGCATCTATATACATCCGTATGTGGTTCTTGGTGAAATCTCTATAAAGACTTATATTTAGGAACAGAGGAAGTACTAGTATAGTACGTACTGTAATTTATCGGCGAGATAAATTTGTACAATGCTATGAAGCTTCCAGCTTCTATTACATGTATGTTGTGTCCAAGGTTGCCTGTTGCAACATTTCATCAAATACAATGGAGACTAACATGCATGCTATTGCATCTCAATGATTGACAGATCATAGCAAATATGTACTCCCTCCGTTCCAAAATAAGTGTCTCAACTTTATGCAAACTTTAGTACAAAGTTGTACTACTACTAAAGTTGACACTTATTTTGGAACGGAGGCAGCTAAAGAAAAAAGCGATCCATGTAGTCCCTAGCCCTTAAACCATAAACCCTACCCAGGCTTCAATTTGCTGGCAACGTTCGAGCTTCCTGAAAATGAAGTTTGCAACCTTTTGACCATTGGATCATTTTGTGCAGTTTCACCAAAATCAAGATGAGCATCCCTGTGGCAAAGAAATTCAAGAAGTGTGATTAGAATAAGATTACTAGGACTAGTTGATGAGACATAAACTCATCACAAATACAATACATAGAAGCCAGTAGAGGTATGTGCGGGGCAAAGAAGTAGAGAAATATCCACATGGAGTGATGTGGGCAGCTGGAGCAGTGGTGCAAGCCGGCTCTAAAGGGAGTTGTACCTGAGGGATGTCCGGGCGTAGCTCAACCTTGAGGAGGGCGGCGGGAGGCAGCAACTGCCCACATCGCGGTAGTGAGCAAGGGATGAAGGCAACCTCACCAGCTTTGTGAGAGAGAAAGGCGGGGACCCTTGATCGGGACGTGCCGACAGTGGGTTTTCACTGTCGGCGATGGCGACCACATCTACACTAAGCATCTACCCCTTCCCCCGGCGGACATGATCCACCGGGATGTTAGAGACATGGCCACAGTCGTTTTGTGCGAGAGTGTGTGAAGAGAGCAACCCCAGCAAGCAACCGTGTAGGCTGGCCTGTCCTGACTATGTATATAGTGGAGCGGTTTCCTTTTCTCTCCATATGAACCTATCATATTGCGTACGTGCCACTAAAGAAAAAAAAACTTTATTTATAAATGACACGGCACCTACTACTCATTCTCCTATAACCTTGCGCTTGGCAGCTCCAAAACATTAACCTTGCGATTGGCTCTTCGCCTCTTCGGGAAGTCGAGCAATAATGGTACTACAATATATATCTAGCTATATGAGACCGAACGAGGGGGTGTTTGTTTCCAGGGACTTTTTGGTGTAGGGAGTAGAAAAAGTCCCTCTTAGAGACTTTGTAACCTAACAAGAGGGACTACTAGGGACTAAAACTTGCTTTTTGGGACTTAATGAAGAAGACTCTCAAGGAGAGTCTTTTTTGGGACTTTTCCAACAATGCCCCTCCCTGCACCCATTGCCCCGTCGCCCCATGGTGTTGTTTGGTTGTTATTTTTCTGTATACTAGGGGTAACATGGTCATTCAATAACCTCTAGGGAGGGACTAGGGACTTTTTAGTCCCCGAAAACAAATAGGGAGGGACTTTTTAGTTGGGACTAGAAAAATTTCTAGGGCTTATGAACCGAGCAGGGCCTCAATATGGACTACATACGGAGCAAAATGAGTGAATCTACACTCTAACATACATCTATATACATCAGTGTTTGGAGTATGTACTAGTAGTTCATATTTAAATCTACTAAAGGACATATATATTCCAAACAATATGATAATCTCTCTAACCAAGGTAGTAGGGACAAGGAGTAAATGGAGGGAGTAGTAAAATTTTCTCCTCGTCCTATGAGCCACCGCACACGTAGGCGAGGAAGCAGGCATAAGGCATATAGTAGTAGTACTACTAGTAAGCAAGCTTCATCTCATCCTGCGAGCCACTGCGCCCGTGGGCGTGGAAGACGGCGTACTAAGCAAGCTTCTCCTCGTTCTGCGAGTTGATGGGACACATCAAAAGTACTCCAGTGTATAGAGCCTTGCCTCTAAGGTAGGCCCCACATGGTTTGCCTCCTTTTTTTAACATAATGAGTCAAGTTGCAATTTGTTTGTTCACCCGTGGTAGATGATCCTCAGTACACGTGCCAAATTACCATGTGGGCTGACTTTTCATATAGAAATGAGCTCCACCGTGTACCCGTGCGGGTGTGGTTGGGAAAGAGATGGGAGTACGTGCGCCGTGCATGCACCCCACCTACGTGGGTGTGTGTGAGAGATACAAACCGCGTTCGTGAGTGTTTTTTGTTTTGGGGAGGGCGGTTGATTTCGTGAATGTATTTGTGGGAATATGTGTCGACGACATCTCAAACAAATTTTTGCATGTAATGTGTGTGAAATGGAGGCCTATCCATATCATATATAGAGGGTCGGGCGATCCACGAGAAGATATGGAGGGGTCATAGATATCGATAGAATCAAAGAGAGGATCAAGTGGGTGGGTGCGAGATCGATGAAGAGAGCCATCGAAATTGTGTGTGTGCAGTGGCGGAGCTTAGTGCAAGGCTGAGGGGGCCGTGGCTATATCTGGCCATGGGCCGGGCCGGGCCGGGCTTGGCCCGGGCCTAAAAAAGCCCACGGCAGAAAACTAAGGCCCAGGCCCCCCAAGCCCTATCACTGGGCCTACTTTTCAAGCCCAAGCCCGGTCCATCTGGTAAAAAGCCCTAAAAAGCCCTTAGGGCTTAGGGCCGTGGGCCGGGCCTCTTCCTTAAAATGTCAATATGCCGAGCCCAAGCCCATCCAGGCCCTACTGGTGGGCTCAAGACTCAGGCCCAAGTCTGGCCCATGGGCAAGCCCATCGGGCCTAGGCTCTGGATTTTAGGGCCGGGCCTGGGTGGGCCGATAGGGCCGGGCCTGAAATGGCCAGGACTAGCCGTGGCCTCCCCAGCATTAGGCAAAACAGTGAAGAAAAATTACTGTGCAGGGATTAGATAAGGAAAAGATCAATCTTTACCCTCTTAATTTTTCATGTTTTGGCTTTTGGCCCCTCCTGAGATTCCTCCCTAGCTTGTGTGTGGTAGGGAGACATGACTAGAGCACTCGATGTATCGGTGTGTGTGGGGGGGGGGAGGGTAGGCAGAGGCCAAACTATAGAGGTAGAATGACTCATATATGTGTTGAGAAGGAGAGACCCATCTATGTCTTGAGGGAGATCGGTCGACATCCATACATAAGTGAAGGACGGGAAATATGATGGGACACACACACACACACACACACAGAGAGAGAGAGAGAGAGAGAGAGAGACGAGAGAGAGGGAGGGAGAGGGGTAGAGTGCTGGATGGGTGATGGAGTTGCTTCTCGAAGATGGTGGGATAGGCCTAATAGACAAACTAAGGGTGGAACTGCAATATTATCAATAAGAGTGGGGATGGGTTTCTGTGTGTGCCTGTGTGTGATAGATCTATCGGGACGCATCCATGGATGATGAAGGGGTACCATGTGTTTGGTAAGCAAACCTAACTAGATCGGTAGATCAATTGTTGTTTATCGGAGAAGGGGGAGACATAACTAATGAGGTAGGTAGATCAACGCGTGGGAAAACCGAGTTATAAGGACCTAGCTAGCTATATGTATAGCTGGAGATCGATCGGTGTACGTCCATTTGTTAGAGGCAAATAAGGCCCAGCGAGACGGATAGAGAGAGAGAATGGAGCTAGCAAGTGGTGCGAGAGGCCCAGCTACTAGCTAGATAGGTGGAAGAGGAGTGTGCAGTTGTGAGATCGATGAAAAGAGGGACGAGAGTTTACACGTGTGTGGGACAGTATGAGAGACACGAGGCAAGGGAACATAAAGTAGGAGATTGAAGGTGTGTGTGTATGTTGTAGGCAGACATCGCTGGAGAGGTTTATCAATCGGTGTGTGTCAGAAAGGAGTTGTGGAGACTCTAGGAGAATGACGTAAAGAAGACAAAAATGAATGCGTGCGATGGATAGAATGCTGAAGGGGGGGAGGGTGAGGAGGGTGTGTGCATGCATGAGAGAAAGTTAGTGGCAGCTACAAAGGTTAGAGGATTGTGTGGGTGTAAGAGACTAACAAAGATCATAATTTGAGATGAAAGTGGATTCATAAATTTGAATAGGAGATCATAGTGTTTTAAACATATGCATGCATGAATATAGCGGTGATACGCGTTCTGTGGTTTTGCACATGTTATACCATAATGAGATAATGCATGGCGTTTGCAACTCACAGCTAAATGTCGAACAATCTAAACCATACTATACATTGAACAATCTCACATCTTATTTGAATTTGTGATAATGTGTGGCATTTGCAGCTTACAACTAAATATCAAACAATCTAAACAATACTATATATCGAACATTCTCACATTTATTTGAATTTGTGGTAGTGTGTGGTGTTTGTAACTCACATTTAAATACTTGTAGGCGTAGGGGGCGGGGCACCATACATAATGTGATAAACACATTATACATATGAGACATGGTTTATATTATGAAGATCTAGCTAGAGCTTGAAATGTAATGTGATTTGAAATCAACATAAAGTGGATTCAAAAAATCGAGTTGGAGTTCATATAGTACACATAGTTCATATGTAACTCGAGTCTAATCATGTGGTGTGCTATGAAGATAATACACAAACGATGGTTTAACTTGACAATAATGATGATTGTAGATCTTATTCAAATAGAGAAACGAATTCAAAATTAGTTCATATTGAAGCGGTAGTATATAAGTTTGGAATGCACTAAAACATTCATTTGAGTAGTAGGTTGCATGCATTATACATGTAGAGAAATATTTTAATTGAACATAACATGAACTCAAAGTTTTGAATGACATTTGTAGTGCGAATTGATTTGGTATAGTACACATTAGGCCTGTCCGGAAATTTTAACCCGCGCCTTATTAGCCCGAAATATTTAAGATATATCTTTGTCTCGTTGTGCTCCGACAACACCCTCCATCTCAACCTGCGCCTTGCTATTCCAAAATTATAACGCACGCGAAAACTCGCACCTCCTATGAAATCCCGACACGTGAAATGCCCGTGATACCCCTGAACAGAAAGAACCGCCTCAAATCGGTGGGGGTACTTTCATAACTTACCCCACATTTCGGACAAGCGCGTCCCTAAGCCATGGTTCCCCACTCCCATCCCATCCGCCCACCCATTCTTATACCGAGGCTGGGAAAACCCGTGAAGCCCCACTCCCTCCTTCGTCCGCCACACAGCCGGAGCCTCTTCCCCTACGACGTCGTCCACAGCAACACCTCGACGTCCCTCATCCATCGTACCAGATGAGGATCCGTCGTTGATCTAGTCGTCCCGCCAGTTCAGCCACCCTATCCTCCAACTCCAGCAGCTGCCCCGATGTTCCCCTCGTCTTTCACGTCACCTCCATTCCCACACCGCCGTCTTCACCTGCACCACCGGAAGAGCATCATCATCACCGTTTCCTCGGATGAAGATGCTGCCTAATCAGCGCCAGCAAAGAGGTTGTACACTAATCGCTGCATTTTCTTCTTGATTCGATCTCATGGTGCTGATGACGCTCGGTCCTAAGCCGACACGATGCAGCTCCATCCACGGCGGCATCGCCGGCCACTTCTTCCACGGCGTCGCTCCCTCGGCGGCGACGTCCACATCAGTAGGAGTTGCTACTGATTTAGCTCTTGCTGGCGCTGCTGCTCTGCTCTTGCTCTCGGTCCCCTAACTAGGCTGCTCTTGCTCTCGGTCACCTGCCTGGTCTGCTCTTGCTATTGCTATTGCTCACGCTGCTGCTCTTGCTCTTGCTCTTGCTTGCAATGCTGCTATGATTTAGCTACACTTCAGTCGACTGAATCGACTTTTGGGTCAGTCGACTTTTAGGGGGTGGGGGGCTCACCGAAGTTAAGGAAGAACCACCTGCAGCGGGGACGGGGGCTCGCCGGAGAGGTACCCCACTATCTATCTTAGGGTTCAGGGTGGGGGCGATGGTGGGGCGGTGGCGTGGGGATCGCCGGAGAAAAAGCTCGGCACGGGGGCCCCTAGAGGGATGGCTGAGGCGGCGGCGGACCGGCGGTGGGGAGTGTTTTCGGGGTGGGCAGGGCGGCGCACCACCGACCGCAGGTGGCGGGGTGGCTATTTAGCCGGTGGGGGTTGGTGGCTCAGGGGGGTGGAGGTTGAAGATGACCTGCGGGCCCTTGATTTCATATCCAACGGTTGCAAAATCGACTGACCAGAGATGAAAAAGTCAGTCGACTGACGTGTAGCCTCACCTTCTAGTGCGTTCAGTTTCGACAGTAAAATTCAGTTTCGACAACAAAATTCAGTTTCGACAGCTAAGTTCAGTTTCGACAGTTAAATTCAGTTTCGACAAAGTTCAGAGATGAGCGGCTGATGCATTTTACATCTAGCACTCTATGGTTATGTATTTTACGTCATCTATTGGAGATGCTATTAGAATTCCACTCAGGTTAACGTTGTCTCTCTTGTCCTGCTTCAGCCTCGGCGTCGTACAGCTCACCGAAGTTGCTCGCACAACGAAACCCTCCATCACAGCGGAGCAGTACCTCGGGCTCCATCTCCAGATGCCTAAGATCTTCTTCCCCTCCTCCAACATCCAAGTCAGCCGGAGCATCCTCACCGGCCAACCCAATCACGCTGAGATCGACATGGCTTCGCCAAAGAGGTTGTACACTTGTTGCATCTCTTTTTTACTCTACATGTTACATATATTGTCCACTGAGCACACGTAGTAACGGGAAATACGATTATTTTATCCTACTATATGACATTCAGTGAGGTACTAGGCAACTTAATTAGCTATCTGTGATGGACTTTCTTGAACGCCATCATTATTTATCTCTACGCGTTTGAGTTGTGCATTTGTCAATGGCCCTGGGAGTTGATCTAGTAGGGAAGTGGCCTGGGTCCAAAGTAATAGAAGTAGCACAAAAACATTTTTTTAGTGTAGGTGAGGGAGTCCCGGACTAGGGGGTGTCCGGATAGCCGAACTATCATCATCGGCCGGACTCCAAGACTATGAAGATACAAGATTGAAGACTTTGTCCCGTGTTCGGATGGGACTTTCCTTGGCGTGGAAGGCAAGCTTGGCGATACGGATATGTAGATCGCCTACCTTTGTAACCGACTCTGTGTAACCCTAGCCCTCTCCGGTGTCTATATAATCCGGATGGCCTTAGTCCATAGGACGAACAACAATCATACCATAGGCTAGCTTCTAGGGTTTAGCCTCCTTGATCTCGTGGTAGATCTACTCTTGTAACCCACATCATCAATATTAATCAAGCAGGACGTAGGGTTTTACCTCCATCAAGAGGGCCCAAACCTGGGTAAAAACATCGTGTCCCTCGTCTCCTGTTACCATCCGCCTAGATGCACAGTTCGGGACCCCCTACCTGAGATCCACCGGTTTTAACACCGACATTGGTGCTTTCATTGAGAGTTCCTCTGTGCCGTCGCGATCAAGAAGGATGCCTTCTCCCGTCTTTAAAGACGGCACCATCGTTAAGAGAGCTTTGGCCGCCGGCCAAACTGTCCGGCTAGGTGGTTTTCTTATGACCACCTGTTCGGCCACCGCTCCGACGATGACCTCTCAGGTCATCAAAAGCGATCTTCACGTCAGCCCGGAATTCGTCGAGCAGTTAGATCCGATTGAGCTCCCCTCTGTAAACGAGCTCTTGGATCGCATCGCCGCCCTGGGAGTCACTACAGACTATGATCAGATTGAGCTTAAACCCGATCTGAGAGAGATTAACTCTCCTCAGGCTACCCACCACGTTGTCGTGGTAGAGGAACAATGCGGCAACCCTTCTTCTACGTTGAAAACCAACTATGTACGGATTCCCGCGAAGGGACGGATGCTAATCAAATACTGAACTTAGAGTCAGGCATCGGACTAGATTCGTTGGAAAGCATCCAGCAAGTCAAGCTTCCAAATCCGGAAACTTCTTGGCCTTTGAGCCTCAGATCAGGCGGGGTTCCGAACTTGATTCCACCCACCCAAACCAAACATAAGCGATCTATCTCAAATACGGCAAGAGCCCGATGAAACAGTACATCATTACTGGGCCAGATTCCTCCTGGTTATGAACAGGATAAAGGACTGCTGCGAGGAAAGCGCGATTTCAATTTTCTGCAACAATTGCACGGACAAGGGAATCATGAACGCCATAAGTCGTCGTGAAGTTACACGCTTCATCGACCTAGCGACTATCGTACAAAAATACTATGCGGTAGAGAGTGCCAGGAACACCGAAACTAGGTTTTGGGACAGTCCGGTCTTGACCACAACCCTAGTCCGAAGTAAAAGGGTGCGCCATACTCAAGCACCTGGGTTAAAAACCAAAAAGCAAAGACCCCCTAAAGGGCATGGAATCGTACTAGAGGGCTGGCTCAACAGACCCTGCAAAATCTACAGTACGGAGGGCGCCACTCCAACACACAGCCTTCGAGCATATTGGATACTATGGCAGGTGGCCAAAAGTGGCGAAGGCTTTTTAGCCCCGGGCAAACAGCCCAGCAGTACCGGTACGGTATTAACAGTCTTTGAGACTTTCGCATCAAATAACATGCGAAAACGAACAATCCGCAGCCTCGCCGAAGTCTACCAAGTAGCAACAGCAAATCCATGGAGTGACATGGCTATCACCTTTAACGCCAGCGACGAACCTAAATTCCGAACAGCTAGAGCACCAGCCGCATTGGTCCTCAGTCCGATAGTGGACGGCTTTCGCCTTACCAAGGTACTCATGGATGGCGGCAGCGGATTAAACCTCATCTACGAGGAAACCCTTCAAAAAATGGATATTGACTGGAGCCGCATCGAGCGAAGCAGCACAACCTTCAGAGGGATAATCCCTAGTCGAGAAGTATGCTGCACAGGAAAAATCACACTAGATGTAGTGTTCGACTCATTAGACAATTACAGGTCCGAGGAGGTCACGTTCCAAGTGGCCCCATTCGGCAGCGGATATCACGCTTTGTTAGGGCGAGAGACATTCACAATCTTCCAAGATATACCCCACTACGGGTACATGAAGCTCAAAATGCCCGGACCCAATGGGATAATCACTCTTGCCAGTGATCCAGATACAGCACTCCGCGCTGAAAATAAGACAGCCGCACTGGCCCTAGAGGCATTGTTCGAAGCCCTAGTGGCAGAGGAACTAACTACACTTCGCTCCACGGTGGATAGGGACGATGTGATACTCGATAAGAGGTCCAAGTCCACCTCTTTTAAACCAGCAGACAAAATAGTGAAATTTCAGGTCCATCCAACGGACCCCACAAAGACAGCCTCCATTGGGGCACAATTAAGTCCTGATGTCGAAGCCGCACTACGAGAATTCCTTCAGGAAAATTGGGACATTTTTGCCTGGCACCCTTCAGACATGCCGGGAATCCCACGCAGGCTGGCAGAGCATAGCCTAAACATCCTAAAAGGATTCAAGCTGGTCAAACAAGCTCTTCGGCGATTTTCCGAACCTAAAAGACAGGCAATGGGAGAAGAGCTAGCCAAACTCTTAGAAGCCAGATTCATCAGAGATATAAAGCATCCGGACTGGCTAGCCAATCTAGTAATGGTACTAAAAAGGGACAAATCCTGGCGCCCCTGCGTCGATTTTAAAGACCTTAACAAGGCCTGTCCAAAGGACCCTTTCCCCCTCCCTCACATCAACCAAATCATCGATGCTACCGCAGGGCACGATTCATTGTGCTTCCTCGACGCATACTCCGGATACCATCAAATCAAGATGGTGGAGAAAGACCAGGCCGCAACGGCATTCATTACTCCATATGGGCCATTCTGCTTCAACACAATGCCCTCCGGACTCAAAAACGCCGGCGCAACATATCAGCGCATGATTCAAACATGTCTGGCTACCCAGATAGGCAAAACAGTAGAGGCATACATAGACGATGTGGTCGTCAAGACCAAACACGTCAAAACTCTAGTAGAAGACTTGAGGGTGACATTCGACAACCTCCGAGCATATGACATTAAGCTCAATCCGGAAAAATGCGTCTTCGGCGTACCAGCCGGAAAGCTCTTGGGCTTCATCGTATGCGGTAGAGGAATTGAAGCAAACCCGGCCAAAATCCGAGCTCTGTCACAATTGGATATTCCAAAAGACCTCAAGAAAATACAAAAACTAACTGGATGCGTAGCGGCCTTAAGTCGCTTCATCTCCCGTTTGGGAGAAAAGGCTCTGCCCCTCTACCGCCTCCTCCGGCGCACCGAACATTTCGAATGGACGGATGCTGCCACAGCCGGACTCGAAGAAATAAAGGCCATACTGGCAACAAATCCGGTCCTGGCCGCGCCCAACCTGGGCGAACCTATGTTATTATATATCGCAGCAACACATCAAGTCGTCAACGCGGTACTCGTCGTCGAGCGAGAGACAGAAGGGCACAGATCCCCTCTTCAAAAACCAGTGTACTATGTATCCACTATTCTAACTCCATGCAAGTCCCGGTACCCACATTATCAAAAGATAGCATATGCGGTGTTCATGGCATCCCGGAAGCTACGACACTACTTTCAAGAGTGTTCCATAACGGTGGCCTCCGAAGTACCGCTCAATGATATTATAAACAATCGCGACGCAACGGGCAGGATTGCAAAATGGGCTATTGAGCTCTTACCATTTGACATAACCTATAAACCACGGCGAGCTATAAAGTCGCAGGTTCTGGCTGACGTCGTCACCGAATGGACCGAAGCCGAACTCCCTAAAGAGTACGGCGCAGACTCCAATTGGATCATGCATTTCGACGGATCCAAAATGTTGGCTGGCTTGGGGGCTGGCGTCGTCCTGACGTCCCCAACTGGAGACACAATCCAATACGTGCTTCAAATAATGTACATGGACTCCAATAACGCAGCCGAATACGAGGCCCTTCTACATGGCCTCCGGATGGCAATCTCCATGGGCATTCAACGCCTAGAGGTGCGCGGGGATTCAAACCTCGCAATATCCCAAGTAAATGGAGACTTTGATGCCAAAGATCCAAAAATGGCAGCTTACCGCAACGCCGTCCTAAAAATGTCAGCTCCGTTCGAAGGACTCGAATTCCACCATGTAGCCCGGGATAATAACCAGGCAGCAGATGTGTTAGCATGCATCGGCGCGAAACGAGATGCCGTCCCTCCAAACATCTTCCTGGAACGACTCTTCAAACCATCTGTGTTATGGGAAGAGGAGTCCGGAAATAACAATCCGGAACCAGCTGCATCACCGAACTCAGACCATTCTGACACAATCGGCGGCTCAGCCAACGAAATAACACCTTCAGCTCACGAAATAATGGCAGTAATTGCCCCGTGGACAGAACCATTCCTAGCCTACTTAATTCGGCAGGAACTTCCCAAAGACCAAAATGAGGCCTGCTGCATAGTTTGGTGATCTAAAGCCTACAAGGTCCATGAGGGAGAACTTTATAAGAAAAGCACAACCGAAGTCCTTCAAAGGTGTATCTCCGAAGAGGAGGGGCGGAATCTCCTGGCTGAAATTCACGCCGGACTCGGCGGGCACCACGCCGCAGCCCGGACACTCGTAGGCAAGGCCTTCCGTACATGATTTTATTGGCCGACAGCCCGGGAAGATGCTCAGGACTTAGTCCAACGATGCGTCGGTTGCCAGCTCTTTGCTAATCAGAGCCACATGCCACCCACCGCCCTCAAAACTATACCCATTACCTGGCCATTCGCGGTCTGGGGGCTTGACATGGTTGGACCCCTTAAAGGGGGAACCCACAAGCACAATACTTATTGGTCATGGTGGAAAAATTCACCAAATGGATTGAGGCCAAGCCGGTTAAAACGGCAGAATCCGGACCGGTGATAGACTTCCTATCCGGGGTAGTACACCGTTTTGGCGTCCCCCACAACATCATCACTGATAACGGCACGAACTTCACTGCCGACAAGTTTAAACTCTGGTGCAAAAACATGGGCATCAAGCTCGATTACGCTTCAGTCTATCACCCCCAAACTAACGGTCAAGTCGAGCGAGCAAATGGTCTAATCATGAGCGGCATCAAACCCAAACTAGTGCGGTCCCTCAAGGGGTCTAACACACACTGGGTAGAGGAGCTGGACTCCGTACTCTGGGGGCTGCGGACCACGCCAAACCGAACTACTGGATTCACACCATTTTTCATGGTGTATGGCGCAGAGGCAGTTCTGCCTTGCGATATAATTCATGACTCCCTCGGGTGTGCATGTACGAAGAAAGAGAAGCCGAGTTGGATCGGCAGGACAGTTTGGACGCCTTAGAGGAGGAGCGGGATGTGGCAAAGGCTCGTTCCGCATTCTATCAGCAGCAGGCTCGAAGATATCAAAGCAGAGAAGTACGGGCCAAAACTTACAATGTCGGCGAACTCGTTCTACGCCTGCCGGACAAGAAAAAGGACAAACTTCAGCCCAAGTGGGAAGGTCCCTTCATCATCGACCAAGTCCTGACCGGCGGAGCATACCGTCTATGTAAAGCATCTGACAACCGACTCGAGCCGAACCCATGGAACACAGCCCGTCTCCGAAGATTCTACGCCTAAACACCGGACTCAAAGTTCGTCTCACTCCCCCGTCCACCTTTTTATATTTTCTACTATCTCTTGTCCCCCTCCTTCTTCCCACTTTTTTTTCAATACCTTTTATAGGCTGATTTGTGCTTCGTTCGCACACACTTGATGTGCTCCTAGCACTCATTATACCTGGGGGCTTCTTTACCAGAAGCTTCTTAATATGGGCTTCACGCCCAAAACATGTGTCATACTTCCGCATGTACCTTTTATTCACCATTATATGCATCGATATGACTTAAGTTTTGGCCAAGCTGGGTTGTCTGGCTCCTGTGCTTACCCCTACGTTCCCGATTGTTCGGCTAGGAGGTAAAGGGAGCACCTCTGCGATTGTTACTGCCGGGTCAGCCAGATGTGTACCTCAGACTAGGTGAAGCCGAAAGCTAGCGTTCTTAAGAGAATATTCGGTCGGTGACTTGAAAGATGATTTATTACTTATTTATAAGCCCCCAGATGCTTTTTTTGCTATTTTCGTAGTCCGGCATTGCACCTTAGGGCATGCCTCCTAGGGAAAGGAACCCTTAACGGAACTATTCTCCCTGGAAGATGTTTCTTACTAACCATGTAATATAACATAACTAGTTGGGCACTTGTCTGATAAAGCAATTATGACCCCGACGCCTTGTCTCCATGCATGCCCCGGTTCTTTTATAACCGTAGGGGTATTCGGACACACTCCGGACTGTTGGGTCCCGAGGTTGAAGCAAAACGGTCCGCAAAGACAAACGATCTACAATCCGGCTAGAAGGCATCTTACATGTCATTTCAAATTACATCGTCAAACCGACTGATTGTACTCCTCCTCAATCCCATCTAACAGGCTGTCTAATTTACAGTCCTGTTGGGAATATTTCGCGGCCAGTTCTACTTGGCCATACATCAAGCTCACAGGGATCTCCTTCCAATCAGGCCCCGCAGGTCTGACCTCGGCCATGTGGTTTGGGTCAGCCTTCGGGTAGCGCGTCTTCACCATGGCCCAGGCCTCCCTGGCGCCCTGATGGCAGGTCGATATCTTCCACAAACGGAGGCATCGCCGTGCTCCCTGGAGCTTCTCAGCAAGCTCACCAAGGCCCTCGGGTAGGGAGACGGATGGCCATAAAGCCTGCACGATGCCACTCATCGCCTGCCGAACACGTTCGAACAATTGCACCAGCTCGGGAAGTTGGTCACCTGTTGACCCAGGCATTTCCTCCGCAGGGCGACCTGTGAGCACACCTAAAGACATATTTCTGTCAAACGACTTCCTCGCTGAATTCTTCTTTTCAAAGGAATTTGCTCAAGAACTTACTATAAATGCCGCGACAAAGTCGCTGATTCTCCTTCAAGGAGCCAGACAGCTGGGCCCGAACACCTTTCAGCTCTTCTCCTAGCTGGGTGTGGGCATCTTGGAGCTTGTTTCTCTCCTGCTGCACCTTCATAAGCACCCTCTCGCCAGCCTTTAGCTGACGCAGTAGCTGTTGCTTCTTCGGATCTAGTCCGACGCCCTCTGCAATATTATTGTCAGATTCACGCCGCACTTTGTTAATTAATTATCTTTTCAAAGTATGTCTTACCAGCGGGGGTCTCTGTGGCTCCCCCTGTGCTGGCCAGTGCGGCCTCAAGTTGGGCCTTGCACTCTTGGAGCTCCTGGGACAGATGGTTATTCTTCTCCGTAAGATCCTCCATAAAAATTGATCCTTAAATTAGTTATTTTAACCATTTTAAGTCTCGGGGGCTACTGGCATATATAACTATTAAAATTACTTACACGTATGTCTTTCACATACTGCTCCGTGGCTCTGGTTAACCCATCTTGAGCGGCACAGAGGTGCGCATTTCCCGCATTAAAGGCATTTAACGCCTCCGGGGAGAAACACGCGTCACGAAGAACTGTCCGGCGACGCCTGTGATTCATGGCGCTCTCCACCTCAGACCGGGTGGCGAACAGCATGTCGGCATCCTCCGTCGGAGGAGCGTCTGACTCATGCCTTGTATTCGCCTCCCCTTCCGGGCCATGCGTTGGAGCATGGCTGGCGGAGGCTTGATTGGTAACCTCTCCGGACACTGTCCGGCGAGCACTCTTTCTGGAAAAGTTATGAGCATTACTATACCTCCGGGGAATCCTTCCCTTAAAAAATAGCGGTGCTCCGTACCGTTGCAGCGACCTTTCAGTTCGCGTCGCACTCCTCTTCCGCCTGCTGGGCCGGACTGACCCGTGTTGACCGGTCGCCGCGGGCTCGACTTCCTGCCATAAAGGCGCTTCCTGTCGAACACCATTGGTGCATGGTGGTCAGAACTAAGCATTAAAGAAGTAACGGCACCAGGACTTCGGTGGCACTCACCGGGGAAGTCGGACACAAACCGGGGTAGTCAGCCATAATGGCGACTAAAGCATTATCTATGCTGAGCTGGTGGTACACCACGTCGATCAGTTCCACCTCTAAGTCCGGATCCTCTTCGGAGGCCGGATCAAGGGACCTTTCTGGGTCTTCGGGTTGTGGGGCTGGGCTTTTTATGCCCTCCACATCCCGACGCAGTTCCTGTGTCAAAATCATACAATAAGACAATTGCCTTTAAAGGCACGGTTCAGATATGCATGCGACCACTTACCCAGCTCCGAGGGTTGTTCATGGAAAATCCGTTCAGAGGATTCATGCGGAGGAAGTCCTCCTTCTCCCCCTTGTACAAGCCGGACAGGATCTTCACCAGATCGTCGGTCGAGCCAGGTCCCTTCCGGCCGTGACGGGTGGCGTCGTCGTCTCCGTTGAAGTCCCACATGGGGTGGCCCCTATATTGGAGCGGCTGCACCCCACGCATAATGCATGTGGCCATGACTCCGATCATGGTTAATCCGGAATGGGCTAGCAGCCGTATCCAGCCCATCAAGTAATGGACGCTACTATCATCTTCTCGTCGAGGGCTCCGTGGGCGCCAACTTAGGCGTTTCTTCAGGGGAGCGTTGCTGAACTCCGGAAGGCCGATCCGGACTGGATCCGGCAGCGGAGCGTCCTCCATATAAAACCACTCCGAAGGCCAATCTTCGGACGCCTTCTTCGGGGTCCCGGACAGGTATCCGGTCCCGGCGATGTGCCATATTTTGGCTCCGCCCACTTGATATATCGACCCCTCGTGAGAGCGGGGTACGAGGCAGAACAACCTCTTCCACAGTGCAAAATGGGGCTCAATGCCCAAGAACAGCTCACACAGAGCTACGAAGCCCGCGATGTGCAAAATGGAGGCAGGTGTAAGGTGATGAAGCTGGATCCGTAGAACTCCAGGAGCCCCCGGAGAAATGGATGTATAGGAAATCCGAGTCCCCTTATTAAGTAGGAGAAGAAGCACACCCGCTCTCCTTTGGAGGGATTGGGGCGCTCTCCGCCTGCTTCCCACCTTTGTAGGTGGCCAGTCCGGCTAGAACAGGAACCATGAAGGTCGGGGGAAGATATCCCTCTGCTTGGAGCGTCACTAACTCGCTGTGTGGGACTGAGCATCTCTTCCAATCTCCTGGCTTAGGGCTGGGAGCGCGAGAAGAGGAGCCGCGTCGATTGTCCATGTTGGAATGGGTTTGGTGTCAGATGCGCCTTGGTGAGTGCTTGCGGAAGGAGGATGATGTGATTTGGATCTGGATCCTCGCCTCTCTTATAGGCAACTTATTTGCGCAGCTAGGGGGTAAAACATAAAAATACCCTGGCTTTTCGCATTCGTGCGACGCGTGGAAGAATACCATTATTGGACGTGGAAGCCAAGGAGCGCAGCATTTATGAAGCAATCGGACACTATTCGGCAAACACAGGGAGCATGAAGAAGAACCCGCCTTGCAAACGCCGTAGACAACATACGCGCCGGATTCGTCGTTATTGAAGCCTGGTTCGGGGGCTACTGAGGGAGTCCTGGACTAGGGGGTGTCCGGATAGCCGAACTATCATCATCGGCCAGACTCCAAGACTATGAAGATACAAGATTGAAGACTTCGTCCCGTGTCCGGATGGGACTTTCCTTGGCGTGGAAGGCAAGCTTGGCGATACGGATATGTAGATCTCCTACCTTTGTAACCGACTCTGTGTAACCCTAGCCCTCTCCGGTGTCTATATAAACCGGATGGCCTTTGTCCATAGGAGGAACAACAATCATACCATAGGCTAGCTTCTAGGGTTTAGCCTCCTTGATCTCGTGGTAGATCTACTCTTGTAACCCACATCATCAATATTAATCAAGCAGGACGTAGGGTTTTACCTCCATCAAGAGGGCCCGAACCTGGGTAAAAACATCTTGTCCCTCGTCTCCTGTTACCATCCGCCTAGACGCACAGTTCGGGACCCCCTACCCGAGATCCGCCGGTTTTGACACCAATAGTAGGCTTTTCCTTGCTCAAGCCTGCTTACTAGAATCACTAGTGCTTGAAAGGAAAAGTGAATGAAAAACATAGGAATTGGAAAGTTTCCTATGGTACTACTATTCATAGGAATTTGTTCCTTTAGTGTCTCCTTGAAAGAAAAAACATAGGAATTTTAATTTTCACTTGTCCTCCTTTTCAAATTCCTATTCGTGAAGCACAAGACTAAGAGATAGTAGCATAAGAGCATTATAACCGTACATTTTCTTGTGGTTTGACTTAATCTCACCATGCTTCTTTGCATCCTGTGATCTTCCAATTCTTGTGAATCAAACACCCAGATTGGCAGAAATCCTATGTTTTTAAATTCTCTATTTTGCACGTGCATTCCTATCCTATTCATGTCTATTTCCTATCCCTGCATTGTTGGAATCCTCCAATTCAAATGAGCCCTTACAGAATTACTTCTCTTATAGATAGTTGTCAAAGAAAACCTTGCGTGGTTTGTCCCGCTCCTGCTGCACCGTCATCCACCCCAACTTAGCTGCTCCAACGACAGAAGGGTCCAACACAGTAGGGATCCAGCCTCGAGACTGTCTTTCGCTGCCTCAGATCTTCTTCCCCGCCGCCGGCAGCCATGAAAACTGCATTACCATCATCAACCAAGCAGATGACCTCGAGGACTACACGGGTCCGCAAGAGAGGCCGTACTCTTTCGTGTCTGCTTACGTTATGCATCGCTTAATATTACATGCTACTTTATCGTCCTGTTCACCGATTAGACTCTGAGTCAGTTCCAAACTAATGGTCAAACTTGAGTTTTTAAATGGTTGTGGGGTACATATAGGGGCCACAATAAATGGTATCTATCTACTATCTGGTTAACCTTCGATGTCTACTATGAGTTTCATGTTGGGTGGGAAACAAATAGTAAAGAAGCCATTATCTGTATGTTTTAACTGAAGCCATTATCTGCCTGCTATTATTGGTTTTGGGTCTATCCACAGGTTGCTACCATCACTCTGAATTTCTGCATTCACTCCTTACATAATCTCACTATGTTTTATTCCTATGCATGGCAGTTATTGTAAACAATGGAACTGAACATGTAGAGCAAAAGATACGAGCCTTGCGTGGCAATAAAATTTCATGCAGACGTCGCTCCATGGTAGGCGCAAAGGCAACCCCCTCCTCCATCCATTTCGGATTATAATCAAGAGGAAGATATCTGTTATGAGGGGGATTCAGAAGGAGAATACCACTCCTATTTACCCCCTGAGGTCTTCGCTCTAACTTGGCATGCTGATGTTGGTTATATCATGCATATGGTGCCTTGCATTGCTCACTTTATACATCAAATATGTCATCTAATTAGTTTAGACATCCTTTATGTGAAAGCCATCTGTTTAGTTTATTCATCGTTTATGTGAATTATGCAACACCATCTTGTTTAGCTAGACATCATATATGTGAATTTTGCCATGCCATCCTGCTTAGCCAGTCATCTTATATGTAAATTATATCAGGCCATCCTTTTTTTCCATTGCGTATTACATTTGTCAACAATGTTAGTACATTCAACTGATCTTCATGTGCATCAGCCATTTGACACGGTGATGGAAAATTCTGGAGTGAAAACAAGGTCTTCAGAGCAGACTATGCTATCTAATGAAGCACATATCTCGCTGGTTACGGATAGCTCCTCAGAGGAGGATTCAGAGACAGATGACCAGTCCTATTCCCTCCCCCCCAAGGTGTATGCTCTAACTTGGTAGGGTTATGTTGCTCATATCATGTGTATGGTGTCTTGCATTGTCATGTCATTTGATTAGTTTAGACATGCTTTGTGTGAATGCCACCTGTTCAGTGTCTAATTACCATATATGTGAATTATGCATTGCCATCTTGTTGCAAGACATTATATATGTGAATTATGCAATGCTATCTTGTTGCAAAGGCATTATATATGTGAATTATGCAATGCCATGCTATTTAGCCAATCATCATGTATGTGAATTATATCATGCTATCATTTTTTTGTATTACGTGTTCCATTTGTCGACGACGTTTGTATATTCAACTACTCTTCGTGTGTATCAGCCATTTGAAGCAGTGATGGAAGTATCTGGAGTGAAAACAAGGTATTCAGAGTAGACAATGCTACCTGCTAAAGCAGACATCTTGCTGGTTACAGAGAGCTCCTTAGAGGTGGATTCAGAGACTGATGACCAGTCCTATTTCCCCCTGAGGTCTATAGTCAAACTTGGCAGGGTTATATTACCCATGTCATGCATGTTGTCTTGCATTGCTTAGTTTTTACATCATATATGGATTTCCCTCTGCTTACTTGCTTACTATATAAATCATATATTTGAATTATATCGTGCCATCATGTTTACATAGTACATACACATCATCTATCTGAATTATGGCATGGCAACCCATTTAATAAAGACATCATATAGTTATATCATCTCATTTTCTGTAGTGTTTACAGTCATCATATTTTGAATTATGGCATTCTATCTGTGAATGTATGTGAATTATGGCATGCCAACCTATTTAATAAACACATTATATAGTTATATCATATCATCCTGTTTACATAGTCATCATATTTTGAACTATGTCTTTCCATGTTTTTTAGTTAGCCATCATAATGCGAAATTGTGTCATGCTATCATGTTTAGTTAGCCATCATATATGTGAAATTGTGTCATGCTATCATGTTTGGTTAGACAACCTAAATGTGAATTATTTCATGCCCTCTTTTATTC
Source organism: Triticum aestivum (assembly GCF_018294505.1). Classification (NCBI taxonomy): domain Eukaryota; kingdom Viridiplantae; phylum Streptophyta; class Magnoliopsida; order Poales; family Poaceae; genus Triticum; species Triticum aestivum. Next base: position 624,404,670 of record NC_057798.1, read on the forward strand.
CCCACTATCCATTGCACCTGTCTATCATACAATGTCTGTACTTTCAATTACTTTTCTTATTTATCAGCCATTTGAATTAGAGAGCGTGATGGCAGTATCTAAGGGAGTAACAACACGGTCTTCAGAAAAGATAGAGCTACCAGTTGATGCAGATAGAACCACGGCTGTACTTGCCCAAGGACCAGATCCACCACACATGACCTAGACTCTCGCTGATTGTACCCCTACCCAGTTGGACAGAGAACCAGCTACACCCCTTCTAACCCCAACCCCGGCAGATAGTAACCCAGTTCCAGTTGACACATCACCATCTCCACCACAGAGCACCTAAACATGAGCAGTTAGTAAGGGAACTGTAATGCCCAAAGCACAAGGACCACCACTACGAATCCCAACTCAACGCTTAAAGGAGAATAAGATTTGTTCTCAGGTCAGGTTCTGTAGATATGGTTCATACTCCTTTGCTCTTGCATTACTGTATTTACTCATACCAACTATTTTCAAATTTGAAGGATGGAATTGAAACTCCAATGGCACAACATGTATGTTTTAAACCTGTTTCTTTAACTGATTTGCTGCTGTAACCCGCTCTATGTTGATTTCAGTTTCAATTGAATAAACAGTTATGTTCTCATGTCATGCACATTAGAAGTGTTGTTATTGCTCTATAGTTTCCCACACTTATATTCTGTCTATTCTGCTTTGTCTTGAACAAATATTATTTGAACTGTGTCTCTATCTTGATTTGGCAACAAAAACTAGAATGATATAGACCATAAAGTGACCATGGTACATATATATCCTATGCACTTTACTACTGAACTGTGTCTCTATCTTGATTTGTTTCATGTTGTTATCCTATGCACTTTACTACTGAACTCTTTTACCAAAATGAGTTTCATATAGAACATGGTAAACCTGTGATGTGTTTGCTTGTTTCTCTTTTAGAATGTAGACAAAATATTGGAGAATAGTACCCCGTTATGCAATGGTAAAGGAAATAATGCAGATAAGGTTCAAGATAGTGAGACATCCCTCTTGGTCTCCAAGAAAGCTGATAAAAACTATCTTGACGACAGTGAGAGAACCCAAAAGTCCTGTCTTGATGTAGTGTTCGAGTTACTGGGCACTACTGCTAGCACAAGCTCTTCGAACTCGCTTCCTGAATCATTTCGTCTTCTTGAGTCTCAACTTCAAATTGAAAGACATCGATCAGATGTGCTATGATAGGAAGCTGAAGTACTGAGGAAGTCCCTGCAGAATTCATATGCATACTTCCTGGTGCAACAGCAAGAGCTGGAGGATTTAAGCGCCAAACAAGAGAAAGTTAATAAGCTTGCTAAGCATCTTGCCAGCATTATGGTTGCCCAGGATATTGTTTCTTGAGATCTTCTGAAGTGGTTTCAGTTCTGGATTTGTTTTGCTGCGGCGTTTATTTGCGCTGGTCGCCTACTTTGACAACTAGTGTATATGATATGCTACTTTGTTCCCTATTTTTGCACTGGTGGCGAACTTTGATGCCCAATGGATGTAATATGTGTAATAGCCGTGATAGCCTAGCATAAGTTGCTTGCTTATTTATTTCCTTGTTGTCTTGTTTATTTGTTTGCTTGTAGTCAGTGCAGTTCTTTTTCCACGGATTGCTAGTGGCCGCAATAACCTATTTTTTTAAAACTAGGCCACAATAACCATGGGCTACATATTTACTGTAGTGATAATGGGCCTCCTACCGGCTGTAGAAACAATGGGCCTTCTACAACCCGTAGACACAATGGGCCTTCTACGGGCCATATCATCAATGCGCCTTATATGGGTCGTATGATCGATTGGTTAAACATGGGCCAATAACAGACCGCATTATGCCCGTAAACGGGCTAGAGTTGGAATCGTTCATTCATGAGCCGACCATAATAGGCCGTCGTTAATAGGCCATATTTTATGACGCTATGAAAATGCCCCAACGTATTAACGTGCCACAAATGGGCCGACTGTAACCTCAGGCTGAATTTGGCCCACAAGTAGAAAATGATAGTAACGGGCCGTAAGTAAACGAATGCTGGAAATGAGCCCTGAGAAGACCGAAAGATAACATGGGCTGGAACGGCCCAACGGTATAACGGGCCGCTAAAGGGTATAAAGTGATACATTGTTCATTACGGGCCAGTTTCACCACAGGCTGTTAATGGGTATAAAGTGATACACTGTTCATTACGGGCCAGTTTCACCACGGGCCGTTAATGGGTATAAAGTGATACACTGTTCATTATGGGCCAGTTTCACCACGGGCCGTTAATGGGTATAAAGTGATACACTGTTCATTACGGGCCAGTTTCACCACGGGCCGTTAATGGGTATAAAGCGATACACTGTTCATTACGGGCCAGTTTCACCACGGGTCATTAATGGGTATAAAGTGGTACACTGTTCATTATGAGCCAGTTTAACCACGGGCCGTTAATGGGCCAAGTGTTACAAAGGGCCTCATATGGGCCGAAAGACGTCATGGGCCATACATGGGCCATAAGTTAAAACGGGCTGGAATCATATAGGACAGCCCATATGACGCTACCGGGCCTAATTCGGATAGGTCGTAACGGGCCCTGGGTTAGCGTGTTGTAAATGGGCTATATGCGAACACGCCGTTAATAGGCTTCTGTTGGGCCAACCTTTTCACAGGAATGGGCCTCTGTTGGGCCGTGCCACGTGTCGACGTATCATAGGCGCCTTCTGTCCAATGAGTGGATGACATTTGTCCCAACGGTGAGCCAACACGTGTTTCCTCTAGCCAATGATGATTTTACACGTGGAAAATCCCCATTGGTCGGGGCTGTTAACAGGTTATCAAATCCAAATTCGGACCCGGTAGCTTAACGGCGTTCCGTTACGGTGGATACCACGTGTCGGTCACCCTTGACGAAAGCACTTATGTGACACGCGATTTATCGTCATGGAAGTGGACACTTCCGTGATGATAATTTTGGTAATGTCATGGAACACTTCTACAACAGCACAAGTATGACTATCTTTATTCTGTCTACATGCATGACTGAAAACATGACCTACTATGACAAACACGTATCATCATGGAAGTGTATTTTTTTTGTAGTGACATCACCTAAGGGTGAGTGTTGGAAGATGTCCGTGGAGCTGAACTCCAAGATCAGCGCCCAGTCAGATTCGATGGGCGCGGATACACGCGGTTCGGGACTTATGACCGGAAACGAGTCCGAAGTTCCAATGACACATGCCTCATGGGAGGTCAGATCTGTGTTCGGCTCCAACGCCATTAATTCTGCGGCTTTCGTGGCGGGGTCCAACCTCCCATCCTCAGATGGCGCAATCTGCCCTAGCTCTAGGGCCAAGGCGGTTACAGGCGCTATCTCCTACACACAGTCCGATGACAGATTTAGGTTATGTTCATCATGGCGGCAAGGTGCAGCTATCATGGGCTTGAATCCGTCAAAGATCAAGTCTCCGCGGATGTCGGCGGTGTAGTTCAAGCTTCCATACCTGACCTGATGGCCAGGGGCGTAGCTGTCGATCTGCTCCAGATGGCCAAGCGAGTTGGCCCGCAGTGTAAAGCTGACGGATACGAAGATTTGTCCGGGGAGAAAGATCTCACCCTGGACTGCGTTGTTGTAGATGGTTGATGGAGCCATCAAGCCTTATGATGACTATGCATTGGAACTCTCAATGAAAGCACCAATGTCGGTGTCAAAACCGGTGGATCTCGGGTAGGGGGTCCCGAACTGTGCGTCTAAGGCTAATAGTAACAAGAGGCAGGGGACACAATGTTTACCCAAGTTCAGGCCCTCTCTATGGAGGTAATACCCTACTTCCTGCTTGATTGATCTTCATGATATGAGTATTACAAGAGTTGATCTACCACGAGATCGTAATGGCTAACCCTAGAAGCTAGCCTATGATTATGATTGTTCTTGTCCTCCGGACTAAACCCGCTAGTTTATATAGACACCGGAGGGGGCTATGGTTACACAGAGTCGGTTACAGAGAAAGGAATCTTCATATCTGAATCGCCAAGCTTGCCTTCCACGCAAAGGAGAGTCCCATCCGGACACGGGATGAAGTCTTCTATCTTGTATCTTCATAGCCCAACAATCCGGCCAATGTACATAGTCCGGCTGTCCGAGGACCCCCATATCCAGGACTCCCTCATCCGAGTCTTCCACAATTGTAGCAATTACAACTAGAAGATCTTTTGTAATGGTAGGATCTTGACTTGGGGCTTCTCTCTTTGCTTCTACTCTTGTAAAATTTATTGAAGTTCTTCCCCATTAAGCTTGATTCCTCATTGAAGACTTGTTTTTCACTTGATGTGGCAGGAGCATCACATGAGGCTTTATAAGCACCACTCTACTTGTTGTGAATGTCTTCTTTATCCTTGAGTGACATATCATGAGCAACATTTTTTCCAATGACTTCCGTTGGCTTTAGATCTTTGTAATTGGGCATCATTTGGATCAATGTGCACACGGTATCATATTTTCCGTCCAAGGCTAGGATCTTCTTGATGATGAATCTGCCAGTCATCTCTTCACTTCCTAAGTCGGCAATCTCATTTGTGATGAGAGCAAGCCTAGAGTACATTTCAGCGACACCTTTACCATCCTTCATTTTGAACTTGTCAAGATGACTTTGAAGCACATCCAACTTGGATTCCATGACGGACTTGGTACCTTCGTGCATATCAAAGAAAGTATCCCAAATTTCCTTTGCATTCTCAAGATGCCTAATTTTGTTGAATTCTTCGGGGCACAATCCATTGAAGAGGATATCACAAGCTTGAGCATTGTATTGAAACATTTTCAACTCTTCCGCAGTTGCTTCACGATTTGGTTCTCTCGCATCAAAGAATTCACCTTGGAAACCAATACACACAATACCCCAAATGGCAGGGTTATGTCCAAGAATATGCATTTTCATCTTATGCTTCCAACTAGCAAAATTAGTACCATCAAAGTAAGGACCTCTACGGTGGTAATTTCCCTCACTAGATGCCATACTCTCCTAGGTTGTGAAACCAAGGCTATGATCACCAAAGCTATGGAAATCAAGGCAAATGGAGACCAAAGCTCTGATACCACTTGTAGGATCGAAAGTATGTCTAGAGGGGGGGTGATTAGACTACTTGACCAAATAAAAATCTAGCCTTTTCGCAATTTTAAGTCTTGGCAGATTTTAGCAACTTAACACAAGTCAAGCAATCAACCTACACATGCAATTCTAAGAGTATATCAGCGGAATGTAAATCATTGCATATGAAGTTAAAGGGGAAGAGTTTGGAGGGAGCAAACGCAATGTAGACACGGAGATTTTTGGCATGGTCCAATAGGTGGTGCTATCGTACATCCACGTTGATGGAGACTTCAACCCACGAAGGGTAACGGTTGTGCGAGTCCATGGAGGGCTCCACCCACGAAGAGTCCACGAAGAAGAAACCTTGTCTATCCCACCATGTCCATCGCCCACGAAGGACTTGCCTCAGTTGGGTAGCTCTTCACGAAGTAGGCGACCTCCTTGTCGTTACAAACTCGTTGGTTCAACTCCACAATCTTGACGGAGGCTCCCAAGTGACACCTAACTAATCTAGGAGACATCACTCTCCAAAAGGTAATAGACGGTGTGTTGATGATGAAATCCTTGCTCTTGTGCTTCAGATGATAGTCTCCCCAACACTCAACTCTCTCTCACAGATTTGGATATGGTGGAAAGATGATTTGAGTGGAAAGAAACTTGGGGAAGGCTAGAGATCAAGATTGTCGTGGTTGGATCGGAATGTCTTGGTCTCAACACATGAGTAGGTGGTTCTCTCTCAGAAAATGAGTAGTGGAAGTGTAGGCACATTCTGATGGCTCTCTCTCAAATGGAGAAGGGGGTGGAGGGGTATATATAGCCTCCACACAAAATCTAACTATTACACACAATTTACCAAACTCGGTGGGACCGAATAGTGAAACTCGGCGAGACCGACTTGGTTCAAAATGTGAATGTTAGGTTTTTTGGTGGGACCGACAATACCGACTCGGTGAGACCAATGCGCTAGTGTTAGGGCAAAACCTCATCTTGGTGAGTGAGGGAGTCCTGGATAAGGGGGTATCCGGACAACCGGACTATATACTTTGGCCGGACTATTGGACTATGAAGATACAAGACAGAAGACTTCGTCTCGTGTCCGGATGGGACTCTCCTTGGCGTGGAAGGCAAGCTTGGCGATGCGGATGTAGATCTTCTCCTCTGTAAACAGACTCTATGTAACCCTAGCCCCCTCCGATGTCTATATAAACCGGAGGGTTTAGTCCGTAGGACTAACGATCATAATCAACAATCATACCATAGGCTAGCTTCTAGAGTTTAGCCTCATTGATCTCGTGGTAGATCAACTCTTGTAATACTCATATCATCAAGATCAATCAAGCAGGAAGTAGGGTATTACCTCCATCGAGAGGGCCCGAACCTGGGTAAAACATCGTGTCCCCAGTCTCCTGTTACCATTAGCCTTAGACGCACAGTTCGGGACCCCCTACCCGAGATACGCCGGTTTTGACACCGACATTGGTGCTTTCATTGAGAGTTCATGTGTGTCGTCGCTGCAAGGCTAGATGGCTTCTCCAACCTTCAACCACGCTGTCCTGGGCGAGACTTTTCTCCCCGGACAGATCTTCGTGTTCGGCGGCTTCGCACTGCGGGCCAATTCGCTTGGCCATCTGGAGCAGATCGATAGCTACGCCCCCGGCCATCAGGTCAGGTTTGGAAACCTAAACTACACCGCTGACATCCGCGGAGACTTGATCTTCGACGGATTCGGGCCTGTGTCAGGAGCGCGGAACAATCACGACATGCACGACCTAGATCGGCAGTCGGACAATATTCGGAACATCATACCTGCTACCCCTCCGGACTTCGCTCTAGAGCGGGTCGTGCCTTCCAAGGACGGGTGCATGGACCCCGCCCCGGAGGCCGCACACTCCTTGGCGTTGGAGCCGAACGAGAACTCCTCTCCTGAAGGGATCTGTGTCTCCGGACCCCCGGACTCGTCTCCGACGGTGTGTTCCGGATCGCGCGCACTCATACACATCAAATCTGACTGGGCTCCAGTCATGGAGTTCGCCGTCGCGGATATCTTTCAGCACTCACCCTTCGGAGACGTGCTAGATTCTTTAAGGTCTCTCTCTCTCTATTAGGAGACTCTTGGCCGAACTATGTCCGGCTCGAGTGGGGAGCTGGCGACGAAGAAATTCATTTCCCACCCACCACCTAGTTAGTAGCCACGGTCGATGACTTGACCGATGTGCTTAACTTCGACCCCGAAGACATCGACGGTATAGACGACGATGCGGTAGCAGAACAGGAACCACCGCCCACAGGGCACTGGACTGCCACCTCCTCATATGATATATACATGGTGGATACTCCCAAAGAAACCAATGGCGATGAGGCAATGGGAGAAAACCCCTCGGGGAAGAAAGAAAAACATGGGCGTCATCGGCGCTACCCCAAGCCTCGCCACAACAATACCGGCACTAGAGAAGAAAAGCCAGATGGTGCCAAAGAGGAATACGATCCTGATCAACCCAACATCGAGTAAGCTGAACAGGAACACGGGCTGGCTAGCCCAGACGAACAGGCAACGAACGGATACTTGGAGGACGATAACTATATGCCTCCCTTCGAAGACGAGGTGAGCCTCGGTGACGACGAATTCAGCATACCAGAGGATCCCATGGAGCAGGAGCTCTTCAAGCGCAGGCTTATAGCCACTGCAAGAAGCCTGAAGAAGAAGAAGCAGCAGCTCCAAGCTGACCAAGATTTGCTCATAGACAAACTGACTAAGGCCCGGGCAGCCGAAGAATACGGACTCACGTGTCGAACAAAATACTACCCAAAACGCAGGTTACTACGTCAATTCAAGGAGGCGGCACTGAGAAGCAAAAGCAGGCCTACACCCGGTCGACAGCACACTGAGGCAAGGGGCTGCGCACAAGACCAACGTTACATAATAAACAACAACATAGAAAGTACCCTGGACGCATCAGCGGACAGAAACAGAGTCTACAAACCTTGGTAAAACAAATATAAGTGTCCCAAGACAAAGAATGGCGCCCGGGGAAAGGCGATCAACACAGGAGACCGTAATCCTCAAACCGTTGAGAGGGAAAAGAGACATCAACATCTTAATCCGGGCCCCTCCAGCTTGAACCGCATACTTGACCGACCATGTCAAATCCATGATACCCCAGGAGTAGCAGCCAATCATACAAATAGAGAATGCTGGGTCTTTAAACAAATCGGCAGGCCGGCACCGGAAGGAGCGTGAAGAAGGCCGGATCATCAAGTCCGGGGACTAGTAACTCGAGGATCAGACTCACCAAATAACTCATTATAGAGTATCATAAATAGGCGTGATGGCCATCCAGGCCCCGCCACCCCGGAGCTGGTCTCTGGATAGCCAAAAGTGTCATACCCACTTTTGGTCTAACACCCCTAGGCTGGAGCTACTCAGCACCACCAGGATACACTGCAACTCGACACATTACCACCTAGGACCCACGTGATGAATTCACAAATGCGGCCAAGACCGAGCTTTGCCTCGGCGCCGAAGAATATTCGGCTACTTTCATCACTGAAGCAGCGAGTCACGGTTTTTTCTCAATCGAACTTAGATTCGACAGCCGAACTCCCGGACACCGACAAGGGAGTCCGAACTACTTCAGGATACCCCAACCTAATCATAGCTCATACAGACCCTTCAGCATAAGCTGGACGGATCACATCCACGGGTCAGCCAATGCTCACACATGCCTCTTAAGCACTATTTGCAGGTTCACCCTCGCGCACAACCGGACTGGCGGCTTGGAATCATCTCGGATGCATACATGAGGGATGCCCACCCCACCTGAACACAATCCGGATATTCCTTCCGACCCGTGCACATCCAACCACCTCCCGGCCCCAACAGGTTCTGCCGTCATGCCTCTCTTTTATAATGTTTGACACAAGAAAAATCTTAATGTGCACTCCGGGAGAAGGGAAGAGAAGGAGTATGGATTTCTCTCATGCGCCGGGGAAAAAGAAAAAAATACGGGCGTGCCAGTGTACCGTGGTACACAATGAAAACAAAGAGATGGGGATAGTATTTTATTAATCACAAGGATAACAAATACAATTCCCGATATGCGCTCCGTGGCCTACTAGCGCAGCCTGCCTGACTATAGCAATTGTGGTCTCTGGTTCCCGGGGCCTCGGAAGGCTCCCGGTTAATTACTCCCACGGGTTGCTCCGTGAGATAACTCCAATTAAGCCGTGTGGTCGTCTTCGTCGTCTTTGCTTCATGTTCTCCATGCATGATGATGATGATGATGGTGTGTGTGTGGTGTGGGCGGCGGCAAAGCCTGTGTCCTCGTCGGTACACGTGCTGCTCAAAACATGACTTTGTGCTAGCCATGTACGCCCTTGCTGTCGCGCCTCATCGGTCTTGACAGCGTTGATGTAGTCGGTGCTGAAGTTGCATGGGTCCTTCTTGACTCAGACTTCTTGGCGATGTAGCGGCTTTGTCGAGGTAAGCAAGGGGTTGCCTCGCGAGAGTATTTTTTTCTTTTTGGACACCGGCGTCGGTGTAAAACCAACACACGCTCGTATCAGCAATGCCGGTGTGGTTGGCACCTAGTCTCGGCTGGACACCGAGTTTACGGCGGTTCGCCAAGACAAAGGATGCCACCATCACATGGCCATAGAAAGGTGACATCTTAGAGGCCACATTGCCTTGGGTTGATGCTACACCAAGGTTGACCTTAACGCCGGTGATGACATGGGCATGTACACCAAACGACCTATTCACCATGATGGGTGCGCCTCACTTGATTGGACGCCGAGTCTATGTAGTCCGTTTTGTCAAGGATGCTGTCTGGAATGCCCGTGGGAGATGATGTTGTAGAGCTCACGTCGCCTTGGGTGGGTGCTACACCGAAAGGGGACCCGTACGCCGGGGACCTGTTTGCCATGGTGGGTGTGCCTTCATAGGTGGGACTGGTCTCGGGCTACATCGTCGTGAGCACCGGTTCCGCCATGTCATCTCCTCTAGGAAGAAAGACACCAGACCTATGCGCCGTGATCGGAACGCCATGGACTTGTGCACCGGAGAGACCTGTTCGTCATGATGGGTGCCTCGTCTCAGCTAAACGCCGTATTCGGTGGTTTGCCGAGACAAGTATCACGCCAAGACCTGTACGCCATGGACCTGTTCGCCATGGTGGATGCGCCTTCATAGGTGGGACTGGCCCCGGGCTGCATCGTTGTGAGCACCGATTCCGCCACGTCATTTCCTCCGGGAAGCAAGACACCAAAGATGTGCACCGTGATCGGAACGCCATGGACCTGTGAACCGGAGAGACCTGTTCGTCATGGACTTGTTTCGGGCAACGTCGTCGTGAGCTCCGGCTCCGCCATGTCGTCTCCTCCGGGAAGCAAGGGGCGAGACCTGTTTGGGGCATCATGGATCTGTGCACCGGTGACCTGTTCGCCGAGGACCTGTGCGTCGGAACCTGTACACCGTGATTGGAAAATCATGGACCTGTGCATCGGAGACGTATTCGCCATGACCTGTGCATCGCGACTTGTTCGTCGGGGGCATGTAGGCCTCCTTGGTAGAGCACCAGGGCTAGCGGTTGGGCTGCATCGTTGGTGAGCTCCGGCTGCTCCTGGGTCATCTTCAACCAAGAACACGACGCTTGAAGACGAAGAGCTTAATGTAGACAAACTCCGATGAAGTCTGCATAGCGTCCTGGTCCAATGAAATCATCTCTGGCGGTGATGGCGGGATCGGGTACGTACTCTCCGTGCATAGTGCATGCATGCTGGATGTGAGGGAGAAACAGAAGAAAGAAAAATTAGACAATCATATCACCATAGGGGAACGTGAGCTTCATGTTCATGTTGCTGCCGCCACGGTTCCTTGCACTTGTACAAGCTGGCCGGATGGATGCGTGACGTGATGTTGCGGCCGCGTGGGTTCTAGGCGTGCGTGAGTTCTCCTTTTGCATGAGTTTCTCTCGTGGGTTTGCTGCTTCTCCCCAATGTTGAGACTTTGCCCCTATATATAGGCGTCCGGCTGGTGTAAAGGAAAGGAAACGTGAGATTTCTTGGTCCGTACTCTTGCTTCGTTCGGCAGGTCACCTTTCCTTTTGTATTCGTTTCCAAATTTTGGAGACTCGCCCATTGTGTATTGCTCCTCGTCCAAGTTGATGCGTAAACTAGGAAATCTCAATGCCCCTTCTACACCTTCTTTCTGCTAAAAACTTTCCATTTGAGCCTGCAAAAAGAAAGGAAACCATCTTGCGTGCATGTGATTACCCGGCTGCTGATGGGCCTGCCTTTCGTTGGATAAATACATTTGCGTGTTGGCCGGCCCGCAAATACTCAAGTACATACGCATACGTGCATGATTGCCGCGTATAATCTACCAAAAATACATGCATGTATGTTACCTTACGTGTGCATGCAAAAAAGGCAACCAAAGACCAGCTAGTAGGAGAGGGCTAATGTATAGGTACACGTATATGCCTGGTTTGAGTATTGCAGGTATTCGGATATGTACACACGGGCTTGATGGCCGGCCGAGATACCCGAATACGTACATATAGTGTATAAATACCAAGTGCAAGGCAAGCTCATCACGTGCATGCAAAACCCTCTTTTTTTGAATGAGCATGCAAAAGCTATGTGCACAATATAATAAGCCAAGCATTATTGCATGTGGGTAGAGTACTTGTGTGTGCACGCACATGCAGTAGCATCTTGTCTTTGCATTATTAATAACTTGCCTTTGCATATATATCCTGCATCAAAAACTCATTAGAAAAAAATATATTTTATGCAACATTGAACAAAACAAATCGTCGAACAAATGCCCCCTCGTCGAGTCGAGTTTGAGTGCGAAGCAAATCAAGCTTGACTTGACGAAATTATTTTCTTTTCTTTGCGCATAATTTATATGCAGCCTGAAGAACCGGTTCGGAGTTGACATCTCTGTGACTTCATGTGCACCATTCTGAAAAATGATGAGATAACAACATGACTTAGTGTAGGCACGTCCGTCCACACTTGCATTCTTTTAAGGAGCTCGTTGGATCGTACAGTGGGCACGATGACAGTCAACAAGAGCAACCCTATTCTGTCTTTATTCCATGGCGAAACATCATGCCTTATCCTGAAAACAAAAAGAATTTGTTTACCAATCTTGTTGCGACCGTCTAGCTGCTACGGTGCCAGCCGACTAGGTTGGAGGGTTCCACAGATTCACGCTGGCCGCACTGGCGCGCTGCACTGCTCCCGTGATCTCTTTGTGTTGATGTAGGCGATGCATCGGTAGACCGTCGATAGCTCCCCTTCTTTGAGCGAACCGTCACACCATCCATGGTGTGACAATTCTGGTGGTCTGCCGGAATGCCATCGGCCCTATGAATAATCGAGGGGTTGGCGTTGCCCCCATGCTTCATTGTTGTTGGAGACGGGGTTGTGGAGACGAATCGACTCCACCTTCGTGAGCACCGGTGTTGCCCTCTGGCGCCCATCGTGCATGTCGGTGTAGGCCATTGGTTGTCGGGCTGTCATCGGTGTTGTCAGGGGCGCATGGGTATTGCTGCACCCAAACACCCATGACGTAGTTCGATGTAGTGGTTGTTGTCAGAAAGCCGTCGACGATGACAGGGAATGCCTCTCCATGCATGCAAAGATGTTGGAGGAGCACAACTAGGAACACCAAACGAAAACAGGCGACCAAGAGAGGAAAAAAAATGTTTGTGGGTTTTAAAATATTGGCTTTCCCGTTATACACCAGCTATAGGCGTGATATCCGAGAAGCCTACCGAAGGACTTGTCATTGGGAACCGTCGAGAGACCTTGACGATTGCAACTCAACAACTTAAATAAGCTTCGGTGTACGTGTATGAAGACGCCGTGTTTCGGGATGCTTCCGAGAGGCAACGGAAATCCATACTCTAGACCATCATCATATTGAGGACCCCCACAGCTCAACATGCCCCCTGCACACGCCCCATGAACTCAGAGACTTGGGTGTGATAAGATCAGGGTAAATGGTTTTGGGACAACAGTTTGGCGATTTTTCTTCATGCATATTGAGGGGTGGTGAACAGCTACCTCCCGCCTTCCTTCCAGTGAGTCCCTTACTGCTTGGGAACGCTTGATTGCTTCTTGGACTGTTGGGATTTTCTTTCTCGAATTTGCTTCTTGGACTTTCGGAATTTCATTTTGATTGCTCACGCGGATGATTGATTGGCCGCGGACTTCATGGACTTTTTTTTTTGACATTCGGCTCGAACTTCTTGGGGGCTCTTCTTCCAGGATTCTTTGGGACCCACCTTGGGAACTTGGAAGGGAACTGTTCACCCCTGTGGACTAGGAAAAACCCTCTAGCACTTTATCTGGGGCTTCTAGTAGCGCACCCCAGGGTTGCCATGTGACTACGCACTGAAACAACTTGTGTTGGGTCAGGCAGCCCTCCATGATCTTTTCCTATGGTCTTCCCTGGAGTGCGAGCCTCTGTGAACATGAGGCATGCCAGGAAACATGAAGAGCGCGGTGTCTCAATACTCAGAAGTGCCCAAGTAATCATCTCCGCTGCCTCCGGAAGCATACACCTAGTACGTGTCGTGCATTGTGGGTGTAGGAGCCGCTCCACCTGCAAATCGACACATTGTGCTGCCCTCCAACAAGTCCTAGGGTAGCCTAAACTTCAATCAACAGCGTAGTGCGATAGGGGGAAGCCATTTTTTTATTGGACTTAGTCCGTAAAAATTGGGGAAAACTAGATATATCCACGAAATGCTAAGGAGAATGCATCATGGATCCGATAGCCCACAGAAAAAGTTTCCCCAATGAAAATCCAAAAGGCAGCAAAAGAGGCAAAATTTTAAGAAAAATATTTTTTGAGGAACCTTCCATTGATTGGGGGCATAGGTCAGATTCCCTGGGAATCAACGAGATGGTATGCTCCCCCGTCGTAGACTTGCTCGATGACATATGGCCCTTCCCACTTTTGCTCGAACTTGCCCCTCGTCCTGTGCGTCACAACGATAGGCCGCCTGAGCATAAGGACCAACTCGCCTTTTCGGAAGACGCGTTGCTTAACGAGCTTGTCGTAAGCTCTCACCATATTCTGGCGGTAAAGCTCCAGGTTCTGTAGGGCACGAAGTCGCCCCTCTTCAAGGGTGTCGAGCTCCTGAAACTGCAGTTGTACCTATTCATCATGGGTGATTTCATCTTGGATAGCCACCCTCAAAGAGAGTAGCTGGACCTCCAGTGGTAGGACCGCCTCACTCCCATAAACGAGAGAAAATGGAGTCGCCTGTGTTGGGGTACGGACTGTGACGCGGTACGCCCATAAGGACTCGAAGAGACGGTCATGCCAATCTCTCCTATTCTGTGTCACCGTCTTCTTGAGTATCTTGCCGAGCGTCTTGTTGAAAGCCTCGATCGCCCCGTTAGCTTGAGGGTAGTAGCCGGTGGAGTAGTTCCACTTGATCTTGTACTTCTCCGTGAACCTGTACATCTTGTTAGACTTGAAGGCCTTGCCGTTGTCGGAGGTGATCCGATGAGGTATCCCAAAGCAATATATGATGTTTCCCTCTAGGAAGTTGATGACGTTGTCACTCTTCACCTCCCGTAGCGGAACAGCTTCCGCCCACTTTGAGAAGTAGTCCATCGCGGCGAGGCTGAAGCGATGCCCCCTGGAAGATGGAGGGTCAATAGGGCCGATGACGTCGATTCCCCAAGCATCGAATGGCCAAGAGGGAATGGTAGGGTGAAGAGGGACTGGTGGCTGGTGCTTGAAATCGCCATGGATTTGGCAATTGTGGCATGACTTCGCCACCCGAAGGCAATCCGCCATAATTCCAGGCGAGTAGTATCCTGCTAGACGTATACTATGATACATTTTTGCTCCTCCTTGGTGCCCACTACAGACCCCATGATGCGTCTCCTGCAAGATCTTGTCGGCTTCACTTCGGTTGACGCATCGAAGTAAGACCTCATGTCCATGTGAACGCCTGTATAGGACACCTGCTTCAAAAAGATAGGAAGGGAGTCATCGTTGTAGTTGGCACCTTGAGACGGGGTCATCGGGGAGGCTCCCATGCTTGAAGTAGTCAAGGAAGGGTTGCAGCCACTCGCCCTCCTCTACGGCATTCATCATGATAGTATTGACTTTGTACTCTGCCGAGATGAGCTCCAAGACAGCCGGGAGTAGCCACCTTTCTTGCATGTTCACCTGCATTGTTTTATTATCTGGAGGCACCAATGCCGCTGCTAGTTTCGCCAGGGCATCAGCAGGCGCATTCCTACTTCGCGGGACATGATGCACTTCAACATGTTGAAATTTTTCCATTAGATTCTGGGCCGCGGCATAGTACGGCACCAGTTCAAGCTTGCGAACTTCATAGATGTCGTTGACTTGACGGATGATGAGTTGAGAGTCTCCATAAGCCCTCAAGGAAAGAACCTCCATGGAGAGCGCCAAGAGGAGGCCGAAGATGAGCGCCTCGTACTCCGCTTCGTTGTTGGAGCATTCTTCTTTGAGGAGGGAGAATGAGTGATACATCACCCCTCCTTGTAGCGTCTTGAACACCAAACCTGCACCGGCTCTTCGTTTTGGGGTACCATCGGCGTCGGCGTCCATGCGGGAGGCACCGTCAAACTAAAGCTCCCATGACGCACGAGGTTAACATTCAAAACCTCCTCGTCAGGGAGGTCTGTGACAAGAGGTGAGTCATCTGGAATTGGGTGTGCTGCGAGAAACTCTGCCAAGGCTTGACCCTTGATTGATTTTTGAGGCACAAAGGTGATGTCAAACTCCAACATGATAAGTGCCCATTTTCCAAGTCGCTCCATGAGCGCGGGCTGACTTAAAACGTACCTCACGGGGTCCACCCTCGCGACGAGCTGGACTTCATCCTTCAACGTGTAGTGCCTGAGCTTCTTCAAAGCGAAGATTAGGGCCAAGCACAACTTCTCTATAGAAGAGTAGTTTCGCTCAGCCCCCATCATGGTGCGGCTTAAGTAGTAACACGCCACCTCCTTCCCCTCGTCATTGTTTTGGCCAAACAAAGCGCCTATCGAAGTAGGCTGCGTTGCAATGTATAGGATGAGTGGACGCCCCTTTACGGGAGCTGCCAAGACAGGTGGATTAAGGAGGTACCTTTTGATTTCATCAAATCTGCGTTGTCATCCTTCATCCCACACGAACGGAGCTCCTTTCTTCATGAGGCTTGAGAAGGGTTGGATGCGTCCGGAGAGGTTGGAGATGAAGCGCCTGATGTACGCAAGCTTCCCTTGCAATGACCTCAACTATTTGAGATCTTGAGGCGGCGGCATGTCGAGGATGGCCTTGATCTTCTTAGGCTTGATCTCTATGCCTCGGTGACAGACAACAAAGCTGAGGAAGAGGCCTGACTAAACAACAAAGGCACACTTCATCGGGTTCATCTTGAGTTGATGTTGACGTAGCCGCTCGAAGACAACTCGAAGATCCTCCTGATGATGCTTGCAATCCTTGGTTTTGACTACCATGTCATCAACGTGGCATTCCACCGAATGGTGGATTAAATCACCAAGAACACATGTCATGGCACGCTGGTAAGTTGCACCAGCATTATTCAGTCCGAATGGCATGACGATGTAGTAGAAATTTCCCTTCGGGGTCCTGAAAGCGGTGTCAATGGCGTCATCAGGATCCATCTTGATCTGGTTGTAACCTGACGAACCGTCCATGAAGGAAAGTGCGCCATGGCCTGTGGTGGACTCGATGATGATCTCTGGGATTGGTAGAGGAAAGTCATCCTTTGGGCAAGCCCGATTCAGGTCGCAGAAGTCCTGGCAGATTCGTATTTGCCCATTCTTCTTCTCCACCGGGACAATATTGGCGAGCCACCGTAGATACTTCGTCTCCTTGATGAAACCTGCAGCAATTAACTTGTCGACCTCTGCGATGACATCATCTTCCAGTTCTGGACGTAACCGACGTGGTTGCTGCTTGATGGGACGGAATCATGGGTCAATCACCAACTTGTGCGTGGCGACACGAGGGTCCAAACCTGGTATCTCCTTGTAACTCCAAGCGAAACAGCCTCGGTACTCCATCAAAAAGCTTCGATAGTCCTCTCGCTCCTCTTCCGTCAGCGTGGCGCTAACAAAAGTGGGGCGTGGGTCGTCCTCTGTTCCAAGGTTGACTTGGATGAGGTTATTGATGGTGGGTTGTCCTCCGTCTTCTAACTCCTGTGGTGCTAATATGGAGCTAAGTTCCTCGGCATTACTTGGCTCACCGTTGGCAGAGTGTTGTTGATGAGGAATTGTGACACTCCAAAAAATTTAATTTGGTTTTCAACAAAAACTTTGTTTGTTTTGAAGAAGGTCATTTAAATCCTTCCAAAAAAACCTCTCTCTCTCAAAAAAATTTCCCCAGGCAAGGATTTTATTTTTGTATCTTCTTCAACCCTGGTGTTTGGTTATTGAAAACCTTTCTTCTGATTTTTCCCATTTCAAATATATTTTGGAACTTATTTTTTTCTTTTAAAAAGAAACCCTACGGGTTTTGGGGGCTACTCTTTTGTTTTGAAACCACCCTTGGTTTTACCATGCCTCTTGTGGTAAATCCTCCCAAAACCCCTCCCTCCACGTTGGGGCAACCCAAACATTCTGTTCCGACAGGTTCAACCCATTTTTTGAATTTTATTTCATTTATTCTTGACCCCAAAAACAATTCTGTCAATTATGTTAAGCTTAGATGAGTTACAAAGGAAGTATCTAATTTCCTTTGAGTTTTGATCTGAAACCAACTCCTCTGGATAGTCCCTAGCACCCCCAACCTAGGACCATCAAGATCCACTCTTCGTCTTTTTCAAATTCTTCAAGTTTCAACCTCTGCAAGTTTGGACCAGATTCATCATTTTTGGTGAAATTCATATTTTCCTTTCTCCAAAAATTCCAGCAAAATTCAGGCAGTCCCCAGGTGCTTTGAAAGGCCACCACACCTAAGATCAGCCCCAGATAAATTCTTCTCTTGCCTAAATCATTTCATCAAACACTTGGCTGGCACTGTTCCTGTACACTTTCAGTAAATTCAGAAGTTTCAGAGTTATCTTCAGTGTCGTTTTTTGTCAGTGGCTTGTCATCGATCACCCGTGCACTCTGGCGCGTTGCGCACGGGCCCTTCTCCTTAACCAGAGCACCGCATGCTCTCTTGGGCGGGCACAGGTGTCGGTGGCGGCAAGCATCACCGACGCCGGCAGCCTCTGCGGTGGCAGAGCCACCCGTGGCGGCCAACGGAAGCCAGTGCCAGCTCGCTACGCTGTTCTGCGCCGCCCAATGCTCCCTAGCCCTCCGCGTGGCCTCATGCACGCCAGCGCACACCGCAACACCGTCGCCGTGGCCCGGCAAGCACAAGGCGTGCCCTCTGCCGCCAACGGGCCCGCGCCGCCCCGTTCTGTCAAAACCACCCAAGAGCGCCTAATCCAACCTGGTTTAGCTTCTAAACGAAGCCCGTGGACCTCCACGTCGATGCTCAACCCCCTAATCTACCCGACCAAGCACTGCACCACCGTAACCATCGCCGGAGATCCCCGTTCCCGGCCACCGCCTCGGATCACCTATAAAATGGAGTCCCGAGCTCGTTCTCAAGGACGCACCACCTCTACTCCTCACCAGAACCCCACCAAGCCACCAGGAGGACCTCGAGGAGGTCTCCTTCCCCAACTCCGGCCGCCCCGATCCAGCTCGATCCACTCTGGTGAGGCCATCCCCGCCTCCGAAACCTCGTCAGTAGTCTTCTTGTGCACCTAGTAATGTAACCCAGTCAACGTGGTGCTCGCCGACAACCACCACCACCACCCACCGACGCGGAAGGACACACTGAGCACGTAGGTACCCTCCGATCCTCCTAACTCGTCGTGGATCGCCCCCGGTGACCACCGCAGCTCTCGGCCGCCGACGAGCTCTATTTCTCCCCCCGTTTGAAATTTCAAACCTGACGGGTGGGACCCCCTCGTCAGTATTTTTCTTCTTTTCGAACCGTTTTCTGTTTTTATAAGTTAGCCCCTGGATACTTTCTGTTTCATTACAAATGAGTCCCTAGATTAAAACCTTTATAACTTTTAAAAAAACTGATTTTTGAGTGACTCTTTGTTTGTCATCTTTATTTTTCTGTCTAGTTTTTTGTCATATTTATTTGAAAAATATTTGGAACACTTTTTTTGTGCACTCTCGGTATTTACGTTAGTACGTATTTTCCTTATACACGTAGATACCGAAGGAGGTGACGGAACCGCGAACTTCGCCAAGCTAGACTCCGACTACTCCGAACCAGGCAGGCATGTTTGAACTTTGGATATGATGAGTGTTCGTTGCATGTTTGCATTGAATAGTTTCATGTCATGTTTATGAGCATTTCAATAAAGGTTATGTTATATGCAAAGTTGAGGCAAGTGAGTTTTGAAAATCCATATGTAGATGGATATGAGTTTGCATGGCCATGTGATGGCATGAGAATGGGTAAGATGGCAGTGTTGTAGCATGCCAGTCTTATGCCAGACTATTTGACTTCAGTGTCAACATGAATCAATTCACGTTTCTGTCTGTTTTCCCTTTCTGTACTACCACATGTTTTCCGCAAGGGATATGGCTTAGTAAGTTGCAAACCTCTTTCCTGGTACACACCAAAATAGAGAGGCCGTGATGAGGGTTCCATGGCCCTGGATTAAAGCATGTCGTCCGGTCAGGGGGCATGGGTGTTTCCGGTTGGGACCGAGAGGGGGGCACCCCTTAGAGCGCGCGTATATTAATTTGATCCCATGCTATTCGAGGTTGTGATCTCCCCGTCTCAAAGTTTTTCTTGAACGTTGTCTAGGGTGATTCCTGGCATCGTGAGGTGTAAATGGGTGTGTACTGGTTAGATGTGTTTCTACCGAAATACCGTAAACGGAACTAGTCCTTTGTGACTACGGAAATCCGTTGGCTGTGGGTAATTAGTACAAACTCTGCAGAGTCAAAACTCCTTTGAATCATCTTGTCCATGTCCAAGTACTGTGTTCAACTTATCTTGTCAAGTGTCAGTCTCAGTGACAAAACTCCGGTGAACCACATGAGTGTTAAGTCCGGTTAAATGTTTATTCCTGTGGATGGACTAACCCGTTTATTATTATGTGTTGACGATTTTCTATAAGTATTATATCTTCGTGAATTTATCAGACATGAATGATGAAATTTAAGCCCTTTCTGCGATGTCGCTCAGATGTCCGACTGTGGCATACTTGTTATTTACTTTTGATATAAGCCCTTTCTGCGATGTCGCTCAGACGTCCGATTGTGGCACACTTGTTATTTACTTTTGATATAAGCCCTTTCTGCGATGTCGCTCACACGTCCGACTATGGCACGCATGTTATTTACTTTCAATATAAGCCCTTTCTGCGAGGTCGCTCAGACGTCCGACTGTGGCACACTTGTTATTTACTTTTGATATAAGCCCTTTCTGCGATGTCGCTCAGACGTTCGACTGTGGCATGCATGTTATTTACTTTCAATATAAGCCCTTTCTGCGATGTCGCTCCGACGTCCGACTGTGGCACGCACGTCTTTTACTTTCAATATAAGCCCTTTATGTGGTGTCGCTTAGACGCCCGACTGCGGCATGATTATTTATTTGTTTACCCTTCGAGGCGTCGCTCCAGACACCCGATCGGTTTTCAGATGTTTGTTGGGATTTCGGGAGGACTACCGCCCGACATCCTTTTTACTTATCATGTTGTGCAAATATTTATTAATTGAGTGTGCATTGCTATTTGCTCATAACGCATTCATGCATGCATTTGTTATATCTTATGTCCGAACTGTCTTGCGAGTACTTTCAAAGTACTCACCTGGCTTGTTGATTTGGCCAAATGTTGATGAAGGCGATCTCATGGATGAAGAGTTCGATAGCGAGTCCGATGCCTAGAGGAGTCCCAATCAGTCCCGTGTGTCCCTGGATTTGGTCACTGTATTATATCCGCTTCTACTACCCGAATAAATGCATCGAGCCTCACCTCGACGCTCGATGAGCTGCCAGTTTAGGAGTCATGTCAACCACTCCATTGTAACATATCCACCACCACTCTTATCGTGAGTCAGTAGCACGCCACCACACCCCTGTGTCATAACCGCCCTTATGTACCATATTGGCGTGTTTGTAATAATTGTTGAGCTACCTCAGCTCAACCCTGTAATATATTCAATGCTACTAGACTTCTGTAACAAGTATTTGTCTACCAGTAAGGAGATTTCTTCCTGTACTGGAATCAACAGATCGATTTCTCAATAAGTATTTTATTGAAAAACCAGTCGTGACAAACTTGGGACCAGAGCCAGGCTGACTGTAGGAAGCCACTAGGTGCGATCACTAATCGGTTATTAGCATAGTAGAGTAATTGTTATTTTGCAAATGTAGTCATATTCTGACAGTCAGCATAAATTTATGATCTGACCATTCAGAATTTTTGCCTACTTTTGTAGATGGCTGGCAACGACTGTGAGTCACAGGTGTTCGCCAACGTGCCCGAGGGGTTCGTCAAGATTCTCTCCTTCATCGTCCAGGTCGCGATGGGGCCATCAGTGCGCCCAGTCTTCACACTCTACCAGCACAGGATCAACGACAGTCTGTCCATGCACCAGGCCGCGGTGCAATTCAAGGGAGGGGGTGTTGAGTTACGCCGCTTCCGGTTCTTGGGGAGAGCCATGCCTACGGAGAAGCATGCTATGCAGATGGCTGCCTGTGAGGCGATAGCTCGTCTCCGGGATGTACTTCCCTCGATGAAGACTCGCGTTATCGCTACCTTCCATGCCACGTGCCATACACCTGTCACTATGCATTCTCTTGCCCCAGAGGAGAGCGAGACGAGGCTTTTGAGATGCTTGTCGAGTACCTCCAGGCTCTGGGGGCAGCCTTCGACACCCTGGATTTGGTCACTGTATTATATCCGCTTCCGCTACCCGAATAAATGCATCGAGCCTCACCTCGACGCTCGATGAGCTGCCAGTTTAGGAGTCATGTGAACCACTCCACTGTAACATATCCACCACCACTCTTCTCGTGAGTCAGTAGCACGCCACCACACCCCTGTGTCATAACCGCCCTTATGTACCACATTGGCGTGTTTGTAATAATTGTTGAGCGACCTCAGCTCAACCCTATAATATATTCAATGCTACTGGACTTCTGTAACAAGTATTTGTCTACCAGTAAGGAGAATTCTTCCTGTACTGGAATCAACAGATCGATTTCTCAATAAGTATTTTACTGAAAAACCGGTCGTGACAGGAATGGCGGATAAAGTGTCGGACTCATCGCTTGATGAGACGGACATGGTCTGGCAGTTGACTCGTGTTCCAACACCGAGCTCCTCCTCTTCATCGGCAGGAACGTCATAGATACTACATTCCATCGCATGGTGTATCGGATCGCCAAGGACGCATGTCATGGCATGCTAGTATGTTGCACCTGCATTCTTCAACCCAAAAGGCATGCCAGTGTTGTAGAAGTCTCCTTCTGGCATCGGCCGCCTTTTATCTTCTGGTTCTCGTGGTGTTGGCGTGGAGCTGAGCTTCCGCTTGTCTCCACCATTCCTCGCGTATGGCGGGTGGCGGAGGCATCCTGTTGTTCCGCCCCAGAGTGATCCCGGCCTTCTCCAACAAGCAAACCATCTTGGGCTCCGCTTTCATTGTCGACAGTACCTCCTCTAGGTCACTGCAAGTTTGGGGAAATTCAAATACAAAATCACATTGTTTTACCTGCGGGACCTTGTAGAAAATGGTCTGGACTCTAGATACGGACACACCGGGGATTGCCCAAACCTCCAATGGGGAAGTCACTAAGACATAGAGCGATGGGGGTTGTACGCCTTGAGCTCCCCTTGCGACTTCCTCCACTTCTTTTATTCTTCTTCTATCGGCAATCGGTACGGGCGCAGGTTCTTCCTTCCGAGGGTTGCGTGCCCTTAGCGTGATGGGTGATGGCGCATCATTGCTGCTTGTTAGCATCCTGGAACCTCCCTGGGCAACTGCAGAGCTTCCTAGTGTTAAACAAATGGGCTCTCGACGCACCAAAGCTGATGAAGAAGTGGCAGCCTCTTGCAAAATTGTTGTAGCCGACCTCAGCGTGATTGGCATGGACGTCGGTAACCTTGCCTTCAACAGTAACAGGGTCGCTGGACCAGGCATAGAAGATCCTGTTCCACATGACGTCAAAGTAGAGCCCCCTACCTGCGATTGGGAAGAGGGGCTATAGTCGTACCGCGCAGATGAAGATGATCGCCTACAGACTTGGCTCCTGTGACTCTGAGAGGAGGAGCCCTTTGCATCGGCGGGTGAGCTCAGCATGATGGGGAGCTTCATTTCAGCTACTGGCCCAAAACTTGGTTTGGTCAAGAGATCCACCGGGGGTGTTGTGCGCCCCAACTGCTAGTCGCTATCTACAACGGGGAAGTAGTACTTCGCATCTGCATGGTGAGACTCCTGTACAGTATAAGGAGATATGTTTCCGATGATGTGCTTTTGTGTGCCGCTAGCATCGAGGAACTTCAGTCATTGATGAAGGGTGGATGGCACGACGCGGTACTTGTGGATCCACGGTCTTCCTAGAAGGGAGGAGTAGGAGGTATTCGCCTCGATGACAAAGAACCGCACCTTTAAGCTAAAAGTTGACATCTGGATCTTCAATGTAATGGCACCTAGCGTAGGTTTCCCTTGGTTGTCGAAGCCGCAGATCATCACATCAGTAGCCTCCAAGTCATCCACCGTAAAACATGCTCGCTTCAAACTCCAAAGAGGGAGAATGTTCACGGCAGACCCTGGGTCTATGAGGATCCTACGAGGATGTGCAACACCAATATTACCTTCCACATACAATGGCCGGTTGTGGTCACCATCATATATGAGCTTATCATCCTCGTCGAACATGATCTCATTCATGAACAAGGGGATGGAGCAAAGATGGTGTTTCCCCATGGACACCTCGTAGAGTTCCGGAGCCTGGAGCACCTTGATAAGGGCTTCGCGAAGATCAGGCACCATCATGAGCGCATCATGCACACTCAAAAGTGCAGGGATCCGCTTGAGGTGGGCGATGATGTTGTAGTCGATGTTACGTGCCTTCATCTTCTCTTGGCCTTGGTGTTCAGATTCCTCCACTTGCATAGGCGCCTCCTTTGGGGCGCTTGGCTTCTCCACCCTTGTTGGCTTGATCTTTAGTGGTTCAAGTAGGACTTTGTCCCCATGCAGGTTCATGTTCACCTATTCCAATGGCACTTCCTTTGTCGCCTCTTCGGCATGGAGGACCGCTTGCTCTTCGGGAGTAAACACGTCATCGGAAGGGGTGTCGCTGTAGTCATGGATGACATTGCAACTCTCTATGCTTGGTGATTGGGGTGAGCTGGCTCTTTCTTGAACTTGCTCCGCCTCCTTTGCCGGTGCTTGCCCCCAGCCGGGTGTCAAGAACTACGCCAAGGTCGGTAGCACATGCCCCGGTGGAGGAAAAGGCTCGTCTCCCTCTGACATAGGGACAAATCTTGGCGGAGGCCGACGTTGACTTGGATCGAACTACCTTAGAATTCTTGGGGGAGCATGTTCTAGTGAAACCGGACGAGGATGTCGGGGTGGAAGCCTCCTTGCGTATGGCCTTCGGCGCACCATCCTCCAAGGCTCCTCTTCGGGAATGGATGGGGTCACCTGGGGCCAAAAGGGAGATACCTGCGTCTTGGAGAGGACGAGGCTGGATAGCTGGTCTTCAACTTGGGCCAGTGGCACCCGTGTTTCTTCGAGCTCCGCAGCTTCACTTGGCAGAGACGATAACTTCATGCTCACCATGTTTACTGCATGGTAATCTGGGTTGATAGCTTCTGGCTCGAGGTTGATCCTTCTATCATTAATGGCTCTTTGGAGCCATTCTTTGAACGCGACACAGTCTTCAATGACATGTCCCACATACCTGTGATATGGGCAAAATAAAGGATTATCTGTCATCCTCACCTGATCAGGCCTCCGAGGCTCTGGTAAGTTCAAGGCTCGATGCTCCATAACCTGGTCGAACATGTCCTTGATGAGCTCCCGACGGAAGACGTACTGCTTCTTGAGGAGCTCCTGCATTGACGGGCGTTGCCTCCCTCCGGCTTGTTCGCCTCTTGCACCCAAGATGGGCACATGGCCTTGCGGTGCAGACGAGAAGACCTTGGTGGTGTTTGTTTCGGTTGGTGCCTTCGCCCTGCTACCGTTGTTGACTTGTTTGGACGTTGAGGCGAAGCGCTTGGCGGGATCAAATGCGCTGGAATTCTTATAGAGCTCCATTATCTGCGGTGATTTCTCAAAATCAAGCTTCATGGCCGCTACCGCCATGCTGAGAGAACTAAAAGTTCTAGGCTCACGTCGAGAGACTTCAAGTGACCAATGTTGCTGCATCCCATGGACGCACATCTCAATGGCATCCTCGAGGTGCATCTCCCTGGCGAGATGCACATAACTATTGCGGAAGCGGATGATGTAGTCATCAATGGACTTGTCTCGTCGTTGTCGGACTTGCGCCAGCTCGACAATGGAGAAGTCCTTCTTCATGGCGACAAAGTGCTTCTTGAAAACCTCTTTCATGGTCGCCCAACTCCCAATGGACCCAACCGGTAAACGCCTGTACCAATGGAAGGCGGGCCCGGTTAATGACCCTGAAAACTGGCGAAGGAGAAGTGACGGGCTGTTTGCTGTGTCGCCGCATTCCGCCTCGAAGTACGCCAAGTGCTCCCTCGCATCACCGGTTCCATAAAATTGACGGAACTTTGGTGGGTGCCATCCTGCGGGATATGCCATCATGTCATGCCACGCCTCGTAAGGCTTCTCCAGCTCACTCTCGGAGGTGCGAGGGGCTTGATCTATCGCCATTTGCTTCAACTTCTTGTCCACCATATCCCCGACTATGTCATGGTAGTCCTTCAACATAACTGCACGTGGTACTGCGTTGGTAGAACCAATAGGGCTAACCCAAGGCCGAGCTTGTGTGCCGGGGTCGTGTTGAGGCACATCATTTAAGGGCACCCTAGCAGGAGAGCCCACCTGAAGTTCCTCCTCTTGCGGATCCACCACCCGCTGCAGAACGCCTTGTGGAGGGACGCCTTGGTTGTTCATCATGAGCTCAATAAACTGGTCAAGCTTTGACACCAACTGGTTAATCGTCTGGCGCTGGATTGTGACCTCTTCTTCTATAGACACTTCTTGTGGTGCTACTATGTTTTCAGCACTTGGACCATGGATGCCATCACCGGGTGACTTGGCAGCAGGATCTTGATCCACAAGGTTCTCACCATGATTCACCATGCGAGCGGGCGCGGTGTGGAGGTCTTCATCACTACCCTCATAATATGACAAAACCGATGAAGCTAGTTCATGGTAACGAGGGGAGTGTGGACGACTCTCCAACGATGGCGAGGAGGATGAGTCGGAGAAACCTTCTTCATCATCAAGGTGGTCTTGGCGTTCTCCATCTCCGGGAAACCCATCCGCCACACCTTGATCAGCGATGGATTTTAATCTTGTACTGGCCCCTGGCTGGTTTGCAACTTGTCGTCGTACTTCAAGGTCTTGAGGAAGCCTTGATGTAATGTCGGTGTAGTGTCGCTTGTATATATCTTCATTTTGTGAAGTGCTCCCTCCACCTAATGAGCCTCTCCCTGTTGTCACAGGAAGACACGTGGCTCTAGATCTTGCAGCTTCCTGTGACACTGATGAGCTTGTCTTGGCATCCCCTTTGGCACCCCTGAACCATGCACGAAAATGGGCAAGGCGTGGTAGGAAGGTCCTCTGGAAGTCCGCCTTTGGGTTCAGCACGATCTCTTCTTCAGAAGGATAGTCGAACTCCTCGGTGATGGAGGGAGGTCGCCATCCATTACTTGACCCTTCGCTTGGCTGCACTCCAAGAGTACTGCACAAGGCAAGGTTCTTCTCAATTGATTCCTTCACTTTTTTAGCCTCCTGCTGGGTTGGAGCTTCTCCATCTTGGACCATCCTTTCGGAGGGAACAAGAGGAAACGCCATGGGAAGTGTTGTGTGTTGTGGGAGGGCAGCGTGGGCTGCGCCCTCGGAAGCTACTTCATTGTTGGAGGAGAACGTAAGCTTGGCTTCCTCGACGCCTTCCATTGGTGTGGCCGTCGGCGTTGGCGTCTTCTGATTCTCTAGTGGGGGTGCTGGTGCAATAGCCTTCACCTGTTCATCATTCTTCTGGGGAAGGGATGAAGAAAGAACCACCTTGCTCCCTTGCTTAGTGCTTCTCATGGACGTCTTGCATGGTTTCGGCGCCGACCGACTGAGTAGGTAGCTATACCGCTCATGCCGCTCCAAGTCGGGGGAGATGCGAAATTTGATCCTGTCATTTTCTTGAACGACCCCACCATCGGGTCGTAAATGTACCTGAGTGTGTCGAAGGACTAAGTCCTCAAGTTCTTTATAAAGAACATGGCGGTTTCTCCGACACCTCTCGCGCTTGCCCTGATTCTTTGTTGGAAAGATACCATCCCTTTGCACTGGTGGCGTGCGTAGGAGTGTTGGTGCAGGGCGCCTCATGGATGATGAAGTCCTGTCAGTCATTACCTGTAGTTGTGGCCGATCTCCCCACCTGGGAGGTGACGCAAGTCGTGGTGGAGGTGTCGATCGCAAAGGTTCCCGTGGTTGCCACTGTTGAGTGGGCCGAGGGTCCCTCTCATCGTCTTGATGTCCCCGCCTGGGAGGTGACGAAGGTCGTGGTGGAAGTGTCTGTCGCAAAGGTTCCCGTGGTTGCCACTGTTGAGTGGGGCGGGGGTCCCTCCCATTGTCTTGATGTCTTGACCATCGGTTCCAACATGGAGGCACGTTGGGATATCTCCGTTGTGGGAAGTGTCAAGTTGGTGAAGGTTGTCGCCGAGGCGCCAAAGTCTGGCGCACATGTTGAGGACGATGGCTTGGGGCTTGACGCATCATCCTTCCCGTAGCTTGAGCCGCCGATGCACTTGACGTTGTTGGATCTTGGAGCCTCCTCTGGATATTTTTCATCTGCTCTTGGAGTTGGCGAAATTCTCGCCATAGGTCGTCGTCCCGTGGCGCGGGTGCTTCATGCTGAAGGGTGGAAAACCTATTATTGTTGGGGAGAGACCTTCCGTCGACTGCCGAGTTGTGGAGACATGGCGCCCATGCACCCCTTCGCGTGTCGCCAATGTTGAGGTAGACAGTAGGGCCTGGTAGAACAGGATCTTTGCGTGAGCGCCGCTTCCAGAACTCCCTCATTATGGCGCGTCTCACCAGCTCCTTGACCTTGCATGGCTCGTATGCCCAATCATCAGGGAACAAGTCATACGGAGGGGTTAAGGTGCTTTGGTAAGTGAACACCTGATCAGCTAGGTCCATGGCGCCGAGGGACCAATGCTCCTCCGGCACCGTGCTCTGAGCGATGCGGGAAGCTATCTGTTGGTGGAGGACTTGTACCTTGCGGTACTTCCTCCTGTAGTTGCGTAGGGGATGAGGGCTATCCGACAAACGAGCGTTGGCCATGAGCCTACGCATGTTATGGGACATGGCCTCCAAACCCTCGAGAAGCTCTACCTTGGTGCGTCGTGGAGTTGGCTTCGACGGCTCCGAGTGTGTAGTCGCGGTAGGGGTGTGGAGGGACGCCGCACTAGCACGCCTGTGGCGGCTCTGGTGCGGAGGCGTTGAGATGTCTCCACATCTCCTTTCAAATCTGCCCTTGTCGACTCCTTCAATAGGGCAGTCGCCTCAAGAATTAGCTCGCGATGCTCCTTCTTCACCTTGGCAGCCTCTCGCCTTAGTGCCTTCTTCGACTGCACAGTTTGGAACTGCGCGGGATCTTGAGCTTGATGCATGTAGACCTTCTCGCCAAGCTCGATGACGACCATGGGCGACATCGATACAAACTGGATCATCACCAGCTCCGATTTGCCGTCGCGGGAGAGTCCACCTGCATGAAAGGGATCTTGATGAGCGGAAATCCTCGCTTACGTCTTGTCATGCAGCATGCTCTGCAGGTTGGGAGACGAGCGAAGACGATTTAGACGACCACAACGAAGCAAAGATGGGAGGAGAACCGGGTCCCACCGGGCATGCCAATTTGTTTGACATGAGAAAAATCTTAATGTGCACTCCGGGAGAAGGGAAGAGAAGGAGTATGGATTTCTCTCATGCGCCAGGGAAAAAGAAAAAAAATGCGGGCGTGCCAGTGTACCGTGGTACACAATGAAAACAAAGAGATGGGGATAGTATTTTATTAATCACAAGGATAACAAATACAATTCCCGATATGCGCTCCGTGGCCTACTAGCGCAGCCTGCCTGACTATAGCGATTGTGGTCACTGGTTCCCGGGGCCTCGAAAGGCTCCCGGTTAATTACTCCCACGGGTTGCTCCGCGAGATACCTCTGATTAAGCCGTGTGGTCGTCTTCATCGTCTTTGCTTCACGTTCTCCATGCATGATAATCATGATGGTGTGTGTGTGGTGTGGGCGGCGGCAATGCATGTGTCCTCGTCGGTACACGTGCCGCTCAAAACATGGCTTTGCGCTAGCCATGTCCGCCCTTGCTCTCGCGCCTCATTGGTCTTGACAGTGTTGATGTAGTCGGTGCTGAAGTTGCATGGGTCCTGCTTGACTCAGACTTCTTGACGATGTAGCGGCTTCGTCGAGGTAAGCAAGGGGTTGCCTCGCGGGAGTATTTGTTATTTTTGGAGACCGGCGTCGGTGTAAAACCAACACACGCTCGTATCGACAATGCCGGTATGGTTGGCACCTCGTCTCGGCTGGACACCGAGTTTATGGTGGTCCGCCAAGACAAAGGATGCCACCATCACATGGCCATAGAAAGGTGACATCTTAGAGGCCACATCGCCTTGGGTTGATGCTACACCAAGGGTGACCTTAACGCCGGCGATGCCATAGGCCTGTACACCAAACGACCTATTCGTCGTGATGGGTGCGCCTCACTTGATTGGACGCCGAGTCTACGGCAGTCCATTTTGTCAAGGATGCTGCCTGGAATGCCCGTGGGAGTTGATGTTGTAGATCTCACGTCGCCTTGGGTGGGTGCTACACCGAAAGGGGACCCGTACGCCGGGGACCTGTTCGCCATGGTGGCTGTGCCTTCATAGGTGGGACTGGTCTTGGGCTGCTGTAACACTCCGGATCCGATGCGCCAGGTGTATGCTAGTTATTCGTCAGTGTTGCCATGTCATTTGCTTGCGTGTTGCATTTTTTCATGTCAGGATGTGCATCTCATTTTGCATACGTGTTCGTCTCATGCATCCAAGCATTTTCCCCATTGTCCGTTTTGTGATCCGACACTCCTATGTCCTCCGGCGTCCCCCTTTTCTCTCCTGTTGTGAGCGGGTGTTAAACTTTCTCGGAATGGTCCGAGGTTTGCCAAGCGGCCTTGGTATAGCACCGGTAGACCGCCTGTCAAGTTTCGTGCCATTTGGAGTCCGTTTGATACTCCAACGGTTAACCGAGTTATCCCAAAACCTCTTTTGTCTTGCAGCCCAACACCCCTCCAAAGTTGCCCAAAACCCATCTAAACCCCCTCCATGCTCTCCGCCGTTTGATCACGATCGCGTGGCCGAAAACCGCACCACATTTGGAGCCTTCTAGCTCCCTCTACCTAGAAATATGTGCCTCTCCCGGACTTTTCGTGAAGATGAACCCTAGCCTAATCCTCCCCGCTGCCACCGGACACGTCCGGCCACAGCCGGACATGTCCGCTCGACGCCCCCGTCCAATCACACCTCGCCACGTCGCCTTACCGGCCCTCTCTCTCCTCCCTCCGCCACCACGTGGCGCGCCGCCGCCGCCCTCCGCGCCAGTCCGCGCGGCTCGTCCCCGGCCCCCGTGGCCTGAGCCGGC